>NC_091987.1:60622581-60904859 GCF_044704955.1 Pristiophorus japonicus
TCTCTCTCTCTCTCTGTGTCTGTCTCTCTCTCTCTCTCTCTCTCTCTGTGTCTGTCTCTCTCTCTCTCTCTCTGTGTCTGTCTGTCTCTCTCTCTGTGTCTGTCTCTCTCTCTCTCCTGTGTCTGTCTCTCTCTCTCTCCTGTGTCTGTCTCTCTCTCTCTCTCTCTCTCTCTCTCTCTCTGTGTCTGTCTCTCTCTCTCTCTCTCTCTCTCTCTCTCTCTGTGTCTGTCTCTCTCTCTCTCTCTCTCTCTCTCTCTCTCTCTCTCTGTGTCTGTCTCTCTCTGTCTCTCTGTCTCTCTGTCTCTCTGTCTCTGTCTGTGTCTGTCTGTCTGTCTGTCTGTCTGTCTCTCTCTCTCTCTCTCTCTGTCTCTCCCCAACCCACCTGTAAATCTGGTGCTGGGGACGGGCCCGGCCCAAAGTCTCGGGCCGGCCCATTCAGCCTTCGGTCCCGAAAGGCCTGCCTGAAGCACTTTCACACAGGTAGGAAGATGGTTTATTTAATCTTTTCTTTGCTTCTAAATGTTTATTCAGGTTGGATTTATTTGTATAAGTATAAATAAGGATTTATTATAGAATTTAATGACTCTTCCCCCCCCCCCCACCCCACCTCATTCTGGATTCCTAATTTGTAACCTGCGCCTGATTTTTTTAAATGTGTAGAACAGGTTTTTTCAGTTCTACAAAAATCTTCACTTGCTCCATTCTACTTTAGTTTGGAGTACGTTTTCACTGTGGAAACTTTCAAATCAAGTCAGTGGCTGGACACGCCCCCTTTTGAAGAAAAAATTTCTGTTCCAAAGTAGAACTGTTCTACCTGACTAGAACAGAAAAAATAATGTGGAGAATTGCGATTTCTAAGATAGTCCGTTCTCCACCAGTTGCTCCTAAAAGATCGGGTGCAAATCATGTGGAAACTTGGGCCCTTTATGTGGCAATTTATCAAATGCCTTTTGGAAATCCAAATACACAACATCCACTAGTTCCTCCTGTCTGCCTTGCTTGTTACATGTTCAAAGAACTCCACCAAATTTGTCGAGCATGATTTCCCTTTCATAAAACCATGCTGACATTATGCTTTTCCAAATGTTCTCCTGCTGCTTCCTTAATGGATTCCAGCATTTTACCACTGACACTTGTTAGGCTAACTGGTCTATAGTTTCCTCCTTTTTTTACGGTTTTCCAATCAGTTGGGACCGCTCGAGTTCTAGCAGATTACAACCAACTTGTCCATTATCTCATGCAGCCACCACTTAAGATCCTAGGATGCAGGCCATTGGGTCCAGTGGACTTGACCACCTTTAGTCCCATTATTTTTTTTTTTTTTTTTAGAGTACTTTTTTCTTTAGTGGTTGTTTTAAGTTCCTCCCTCCTTTTTATAGCTCCTTGATCTATTATTGGGATGTTTTTAGTGTTCACTTCTACCGTGAAGACAGATACAAAATATTTGCTCAAAGTCTCTGCCATTTCCCTGTTCCCAATATTAATTCCCAGTCTCTCCCTCTAAGGGACCTATGTTTACTTTAGCTAAAAAAAAAATTCTATACCTGTAGAAACTTTTACTATGCTTTTATATTTCTTGCAAGGTTACATTTATACTCTACCCTCTTTTTTTTCTCGTTTTTTTTAAATTCCAATCCTCTGGCCTCCCACTAATCTTGGTAACTTTGTATACCATTTTTAAAAAAAAATTGATACCATCCTTTACTTCCTTAACCACAGATGGTTCTCGAAGTCTTTCCTTCTCACTGGAATATATTGAGTTATGAAATATCTGTCTGCCACTGATTATCAACTGTCTTATACTTTAATCCATTTTCCCAGTCCACTTTAGCCAACTCTGCCATCATTCCTTTGTAATCTTCTTCTTTAAGATCAGGACACTGGTTTGAGATCCGACTTTCTCACCCCCAACTGAATTTGAAATTCAACCATGCTATGGTCACTTATTGTGAGATCATTTATTAATCCTGTCTCATTACACAGTACCAGATCTAAGATTGCCTGCTCCTGTTCCATAACCTACTGTTCAAGGAAACCATCTCTGATACACAGCTCTTCCTCAAGGCTACCATGGCCAATTTGATTTGTCCAATCAATATGATTATTGCCATACCTTTCTTACAAGCCTCCATTATTTCTTGATTTATACTCCATCCAACAGTGTAGCTACTGTTAGGTGGCCTATAGACTATGCCCACCAGTGACTTCTTCCCCCTTATTATTTCTTATCTCCACCCAAATTAGTTCAGGTTTAGGACATGGGGTCATGATTTTTGCAAGGGCCGAAATAGGCAAGATCTTTTCCCAGAGAATAGTGGACATGTGGAACAAGTTTCCAACTTGTGTGGTGAATGCTGCTTTGCTGAATTTCTACGAGAGAACTGGATCTGTTCTGGCTTGGGCAGATCTCATCCTATAAGAGACACCTAGTAATGCTAATTGGGGCATGGGTGGTCTCTTGGCCATGTTTCCATGGTGGCTTGAGGGGAATTTTCCAGTTCCCCTCTAATTGGATAGAGAAGTGTGTGCATTAAACGATAACTGCAAAACATGGGTACACAGGTAAACGGCAAGTTCAGGACTGTTGTAAAGTAGTTCCTGACGAGTAATATCAGGTATGATGGTGAAGCCATGATTCAAAGATGCTGTAGTTTTTGAAGGAATCAAGATTGTGTTCCTATGAAAGGATGAGCTAGATGGATCGATAGGTGTCTCATTTTGCACTTGCTGTGGATCTTGTATTGCATCTCTTTGGGGGCACCAAAGCTGCATAGTTATATTGACTTTTTTCACATCTGATTTGAAATAGTATAGAAGTCTTGAGGTTGTCTTGCCAATTTATAGCTTGGCAGAAGTTTTCTGAATTTATTTTATAGTTGACATTTATGACCAAAGTAATAGACATTGCTTTCCTATTGTATAGCTGTACTGTTTATGGTGCTTTGTAGCATGCCTTTTTTCTTTGTGCCATCGAAATATACTAACTCATGGATTGTATAAATCAAAGTTGTTGTCGTCGTAGCCAGTCACTTAGAATCGAGAGACTTGCTTCCACTCTTCGGTGGCTGAACAGTCCCTGTCACAAGTGGGACAGATAGTTGTGCCGTTTAACTTTCCACTTGTACAATTTGTAACTGGTGCTTGGAGATGTACTAGTTCGTTAAGTATCCTGGGTGGTACTTGATTTTTCTGGATCCTGCTAGTTTGCGATACCACTTTTGGAGGGGAGGGATGTGGAAAGCCTTAACGCAACACAAGACGGGGCCAATAAATAATTTAATTGCCTGTTTTATATCTGAATGTTAGTTGGCTATTGCAATATTTGTTTGGCTAGCCTGTGTCTGTCCTGCTCGCCATCATCCCTCGTGGCCTACATGGCTCTTGATCCCCAACTGCAGATCACTATCTTTGTAACCTCTGACAAACGCAAACACTGATTTCCTTTCCCTCCCCTCCCGGCCCCCCAAAAAAAGAAACCCAACTCCATTCCTGTCAGTTGTGCACAATTTGCCCATTCCACCCAACTAGTGGTTTCCTTAACACCACTTTGGCCAAGCTTTTAAGTCACCCCCCAATGTCCATTTAGTTGTGAAGTCTACTCCAACCCTGCTTCTGCTCATCTGCTGAAACCCTGATCCATGGCTTTGTTGCCTTCAGACTTGAGTCCTCCAATGCTCTCCTGGCTGGCCTCCTGTCTCCCACCCTACACAAACTTGTGCTGAACCAAACTTTTCTGCTGTTATCTTAACCAAGTCTCATTCAACATTGCCCATGAGCTTGCTGACATTCTCTGGCTTCGGGTTCAACTACTGTAATTTTAAAATCTTGTTTTCAAAGCCCTCTATGGCTTTGCCCCTCCCTATCTCTAACTTCCTCCAGACCTTTGAGATCCCTGCATTCCCCTCGCTCTCGTGCTCCTGTCCTAAACTTCTTGGCCTCTTTACCTTCCTCCTTTTTTAAGATGCTCTTTAAAAGCAACCTTTTTTTAAATCCAGCTTTTGGTCATCTGTCCTGAGCTGTCCTTATGCTGTCAAGTATTGATAACTCGCAAGCGCCTTGAGGCATTTTGCTATGTTAAATGCTACGTGCAAGTTTGCTTGATTCTTTTTGTACTTTGTGAACAAATGCAAGCTCTAGCCTGTTGCACCTCAGCTGATCTTTTTCCCAGCCAAAAAACATGCAACCAGTTGCACAGTGGAGTTAACTTGAGGGAGGAATGTTAGCCAGAATATTGGCTGAAATTTTTATTCTTTGAATTGTGCCATGGGATCTTTATGCTCACCTAACACTGACTGGTCTTGGTTTAATCCAGAAGATGATAGTACTTCTGAAGCACATTTATAATACCTGTGTTGCTCTGTATAATCTAAATCTTGTGCTTAAGTTCTGGAGTTGGGGCTGAACCATGACCTGCCTCCTGTAGAGTGCTATTAACTGTCCAATTTGACAATGATAAACAGGATTTGTTCTGGGCATTTTCTTTGCTGGTGGTTCTACAATTTGGAAAATCTATCCATAGTTAAATATTAAGAAATGGAATAAGTTTTTTGAATGCAAAGGTGGTTTTAGACCTGCAGGCAAAGTTAGTATTTGTATCCTGGAGATTACTGTTAATAGTTCATCAGTACTCTTAAGTTGCTGGGTTTCTTGCTTGACTACGGTCAAATTAGTGTTTTTTTAACAATATGCCACACTTCAGTTAAGTGGATAGGGTGCCCACTGCAGACTTCTGCAGTCATACAGGTACATAGGTTTACCATGGGTGGAATGTTTTAATTTACTGCTCCCTGCAAGCACTCCATTTTGCTAGCAGTTTGGAATTCTCTCCTCCCATGGAGGGAGGACAAAGTGGAAAAGACTTATCAAAGGTGAGCCATATTCAACTCTCCATCTTGTAGTCTGCAGTCTTTATAGGTTAATCTGCACCAAATTGCATTGCAATTTAACGTTCAGTTGGCTAAAATGTAATGAATTTTGCTACATCTGGTGAATTTTGACAGTTACTGTTTTTTTTACAGCTTATAATCCACTTGGAACAAATCGCGCTCTTAATTTTCCAATGTTGAGGATTTGTAAGTCTGCACTTTGTTGCACTTAAAATAGTGTGTGAAAAGGCATGAGATTTGGCTTTGCATATTTATTGTAAAGTGGGTCTTTCACATGCAGAGCTGCTGTCATTTTTGTTACTGTTAAGTAACAACTGAATGCTAATTTTGAACTAAATTTCCTTGGCTTCCACTTGCCATGTTAATGCTAACTTAAATCCAATATGAAAATTGTTAGACTACACCAAGTTCTAAAAAAACATGGCTTTTAAGATTGATCTGTCTTGTAATTCTGCAAATAGAATCTTGGGTTTTCTTGACATGGCAGTGCTAACAGCAATAACTTGGCTTTTAACTTGAAACTGACCAGTGCTACTTTTACATTCTCTTTTTTTTTATTCTTTAAAATCACATTTAAAACTTTTTTTCTGAAGTTCTGAGTTGCCCTATAGTTAACAGGGACATCACCATTGAACAAACAGAGTAGAAGAGGTAACTTACAAAACTGATAGCGATGCTTATACATGCACTCTTTCTCCCCTCCTTTTTCACTCTCCTCCGCCGCCCCCTCCCCCCTGCTATGGATGTATTCCAAATAATGGCTTGTGCTGTTGCTCAACTTTCCAAAGTGGACATGCATCAGAACTGCAATGATGTCTGGCTGGACCGATGTGGTACGATATTTGGTGTACTGGTGCATGGTGGTAGAACCATGCTGTGCTAACAATTGCATGCACCACTGCATTCTACAGATACTGTACATTCCTTTTTGATTTAATTGTGGTGTTTGTGGTTAAGTAACTGCACGTTTCCCATACTTTAACTTCATTAGGGCCTACAAATAGATTAACAGTATGTAGGGTATAGGGGAAAACCATATATTTGGAGTAGCAAGTAGGCTAATGCAGCAACTTAAGGTGAATTGGGCTGAAGCTTTATGGTGTGTTCATTCTGAGCGATATTAACCATTATGCCATTGGATCTCTTTTGTGTGGTACACATTGTAAATTTACATAACTTTGGCTAAAAATGCATGTTGAAATAGTTCATAGCCTGAAGTTGCCAGACATTTTAATTCCAGCTCTGACTCTGTACTCTGAATGGAAATTGCTGTAATTTGATGAAAAGCCAGTTAGCAAAAATAAAAGTCCCTAAAACCTGAAATTCAGCTTGGTAGAAACACTGCAGCAGGATTTTTCTTGTGCCTCTGACGTATCTACAAATAAACATTCCATGAATCTTGAGTTTGACTTGCTATAGAATCTTTGAAATCTGTTTTGTATTGCAGATTTATTTCTTGTAGCATGAGCACTCGGCTGAGTCACCATTTAAGTTCTCAAGGGTCTGAGCTAGTTTTGTGCAAAACTTTTGCAGCTGGTTAATTTTGATTTAGTTCCATGAACCCGCTTAACATTCTATTTTAACATTCTGCTGTTACTCAACTAGCATCTCCTGCTTTCTTGGACTACAGAAACAGACAATACAGCAAGTGTAGTGAGCTGGGCAAGTTGCTGTGCTAAATGGTCAGAAGTTTTAGACGCCTGATATAATAGCTTTGTTGCCCACCAGCATGTCATTTTAATCTGCCTTGATACAATTACAGAAAATTGCTTCAAACATGGATTTCATGGTGTTTACATAGAATGATAGAATATGCAGCACAGAAACAGGCCATTTGTCCAACTCAGTCCATGCTCGCGTTTATACTCGCTCCTCCTCCTCCTCCCCCCCCCCCCCCTAACTCCATCTGGTTACAGCTTGCTTGGATTTTTAAGCACAAGAAAAAGTTACATGTCCTATAATTCAGGTTACTATTGCATGCAGTTGATGATTACAGACTTTTATATTTAATTCCTATACTATTATAAATCCATTGCTGACAATTATAACATCCTAATTAGATAGTAAAGCAAGTATTCTAAAAACAAATCCATGATCTTGGTGCCAATAATTATAATTAAAATTTTCACATGTTTGATCACCCTTTTGAACTTTATTACCACAGCACACACTAGTTTAGTAGCACCCACTTTCTTTGTCCTGTCCTTCCCCCAATTTTTTAGCCCAAGCTGGAGTTCAGTTCTACAAGTAGCCTAGGCACTAGTTTCAGGAGGTGTTTTGAGAGCCTAGCTGGCAATCTGGTTATGAACAGGATTGAATTGTCAAATTTAATCTAAGCTGACTGACAAATACCTGTTCCATTATATATGGTGTAGCTTGTAGAAATTGGTGACGAGACTGGGTGGAGGTATAAAGGAAATGAGCTATGAAAAAATTAGTTTCATATACTTAAAATTCACAGGGCTATGGGGAAAGAGCAACAGAGTGGGACTATTTGGATAGTTTCGAAGAGCTGGCACAATGCACAGAATGGCCACGTTCTGTGCTGTGATTCTGATCTTTACAAGTTTAGAAAGAAGGCAGTTAAGGGGAGATGCGGGGGGGAAACCTATCCAAATGTGGTGCAGCTGAAGTAAACCCAGATTGTCTAGTTCAGAGAGGCCACTTGCAGCACACTTAGTGCTGCCCTGTTTGAGATCTGCTAACTTGGAACAAATAAGATTCCAATTTAGGATGTTGCTGTTCTTCCAAACCAAGTCTTGGCTTTACTAGCTGAATTGTCAGGGAATCCAACAAGGCTGATGTCCTGATAGTGCTCTCGTTCCTGGTGTCCTCTGGCTTGCAAAAGCATGATAGTTAATTTATTCCAAAAGTTAGAAATTGCTTATCTATGCTGGTACCTTTTTTATCCATGTGATTGTCCAAAACAGCTATGACACTGGGATGGTAACCTGCTGTCTAGCAGTTCAGTGCAAGTGAAAAGTGCACAACGAGAGCTAAATCAGGCCTATGCTGTAAATGTACTTCATTGTATGAGTTCTTGATGCATTGCTGGGTCCCATTTATCCCAAGTTGGTAATCTCCCTTTGGGGGTAAGCATGACTTGTGTGGGAATGGGAACTGAGGAACAAATGGTATTAATACTGTGTATAGGCTGTTCTCCTCTTGACACTTGGAGTGATCTCTCATGTCATATCTACCTCACCTGTCTGTCCATATTTCAAAATTGGAACATTTCCATGCACAACATTGCCCAGGTCTTTCAAGAAAGCACAATGAAATGCTGCAGGTGTCATGGTGGATGCAACTAGCTAGTGATACTTGGATGTTTGCAGTTTAGTATCTGCCTCTAGAATACTGCTTAGTGTAACCAGATTACTAAGACCTACTCCAGGAAATGAGATTGTATTTTCTAATGCTAGTTGGATGAAGTGAAACAATGTGGATAGAAAGTACTTGCTATAATCTATGGGCGTTTAGTTTAAATGTAGCCAGATGATTCCCACTACCATCTTTGTGCAGAGTGCTGTTTTTTTAAATATTAACTAAGCCCAAAGCAACAAGTACTGGTAACCAAGGGATCTGATTAAAATTGCCAGCCTACTGATTGAAGCAAATTTTAAATTAGTTTGGTTTTCTGTTGTATCTGTTTAGATTCTTTTCCATTCCCACTAAGAGCAGCCATCTTAGCTGTGGGTGCACAAAAGGTTCAGTATGGGCTACTTTTATTTGTGTATTGACACCTTAGACTTTATGGGAAATGGTTGGCATCTTGCACTAATGTATCTTGATGTGCACTATTGTGATCAAACATGTACGAGTGTGGTTTGTGCAAGTAAGATGCAATCTCAAATTGGTTACATTTATTTTTGATATTGCTGAAAGCTAACTTTCTCCCCCTCGTGCAAACTAAGATTCACCAAACTGGGATTTTGGACGTGGAGGAAATGGCTCAATGAATGGGTACCATGATGGAAAAGACAGTCGGGTAAATGGTTATGACTGTGATGGCAGTGGGTTCAACAGTAGAGGCTCCAGTCGAAATGACACAAGTGGCCGAGGCGATTATCGAAACCGAACAATTAATCCTGGTGCCCAACAGAGTGCTGCAACAGGTGTGCAATACTAGCCTTGCTGTATTATGCCAATGTTGGATCAGGACTTCTGTGGACCATTTCTTGTATTGTGGATTGAAAAATGGGATTTTTTTTGGGGGGGGGGGTGGGTGCTTGAAAAGAAAAGCTTCCTCATTGTTCAACTGTCACAATGCAGTCTTAAGTTATGTTCTTAAACTGGCACTGTACACTGCACACTAATAGTCTGAATTTCCATATGCTGCTTGTGTAGTCTATTTTGCAAATTTTAACTTGCAGAGTTACCAACTTGCATTTGTATGTCTTTAATGCCATGAAACATCCCAAGGTGTTCCACAAGAGCTTTGTCAAATAAAATTTGACACCAAGATGTGAAATTTTGGGGTAGGTGACCAAAAGCTTGGTCAGAGGTAGGTTTTAAGTAACATCTTGCAGAAAGGAGGTAGAAGTTTAGGGAGGGAATTCCAGTGCTGGCGCCTTGATGAAGGCAATCTGACGCACGAGACCAGAATTTGGGGGATGGGAGGAGAGGGTTGGAGGAATTTGAAAATCCGGATGAGCATTTTAAAATCGGTGTTGTAGGTAAGCAAGGACTGGTGATCGGTCAACAGGAGTTGGTGTGACAATTTGTGGGGCCTCCTGTGATTTTAAAGTTCAGTTGGATCTTTTTCACATACTGCTTGCTGCTGGCACTGTTTCAAGATCTTGAAGGTAAGGTCTCTAGGTAAGTAAACCCAGTTCAAGCTTGAGGGCTAGGCCTGTAGTGAGCATTCTCTCAAAGACCATTCAAATTATTTCCCTTAATCCTTACATATGAACATAAGAAATAGGAGCAGGAGTAGGCCATACAATCATGGCTGATCTGATCATGGACTCGGGTCCACTTCCCTCCCCACTCTCCATAACCCCTTATTCCCTTATCGTTTAAGAAACTGTCTCTGCCTTAAATTTATTCAATGTCCCAGCTTCCAAAGCTGAGGCAGCAAATTCCACAGATCCACAACCCTCAAGAAATTTCTCCCCTCAGTTTTAAATGGGTGGCCCCTTATTCTAAGATTATGCCCTCTAGTTCTAGTCTTCCCCATTAGCAGAAACATCCTCTCTGCATCCACCTTGTCAAGCCCCCTCAATCTTATACATTTCAGTAAGATCACCTCTCATTCATCTGAATTCCAATGAGTAGAGGCTCAACCCCTCAAGTCAACCCTCTCATCTCCAAAATTAACCTTGTGAACCTTCTCTGAACTGCCTCCAAAGCAAGTCTATCCTTTTGTAAATATGGAAACCAAAACTGCACACAGTATTCCAGGTGTGGCCTCACCAATACCTTTTATAGCTGTAGCAAGACTTCCCTGCTTTTATACTTATACCCTTTGCAATTAAGGCCAAGATTCCATTGGCCTTCCTGATCACTTGCTGTGCCTGCATACTAACCTTTTGTGTTTCATGCACAAGTACCCCCAAGTCCTGCTCTACTGCAGCACTTTGCAATCTTTCTCCATTTAAGTAATAACATGCTCTTTGATTTTTTTTCTGCCAAAGTGCGTGACCTCACTTTCCAACATTATACTCTATCTGCCAAATTTTTGTGCACTCACTTAACTTGTCTACATTCTTTTGCAGATTTTTTGTCCTCCATGTTGCTTTTCCTCCCATCTTTGTAATGTAGCCAAGTTTACTGACTATACAATCAGTCCCTTCCTCCATAGATTGTAAATAGTTGGGTCCCAGCACTGATCCCTGCAGCACCCCACTGGTTACTGATTGCTAACCTGAGAATGAACCATTTATCTGTACTGTTTTCTGTTCGTTAGCCAATCCTCTATCCATGCTAATATATTACCCCTAACCCTGTGAACTTTTATCTTGTGGCACCTTGTCAAATGCCTTCTGGAAGTCCAAATACACCACATCCACTGGTTCCCCTTTATCCACCCTGTTCATTACATCCTCAAAGAATCCCAACAATTTTGTCAAACATTGCTTCCCCTTCATAAATCCATGCTGACTCTGCCTGACTGAATTTTGCTTTTCCAAATGTCCTGCTACTGCTTCTTTAATAATGGGCTCCCAATGTCTTCCCAACCACAGATGTTAGACTTAACTGGTCTAGTTTCCTGCTTTTTGTCTGCCTTTTTTTTTAAATGGGGCCTTTACATTTGCAGTTTTCCAATCTACTGGGACCTGTCCAGAATCCAGGGAATTTTGGTAAATTTCAACCAATGCATCCACTTCTCAAGACCCTAGGATGTAGGGGATTTATCTGCCTTTAATCCCATTATCTTACTAAGTATCACCTTCTTAGTGATTGTGTTAAGTTTCTCCACCCCCCCACCCCCCCCCATAGCCCCTTGACTATCCACTGTTGGAATATTATTGGTGTCCTCTACCGTAAAGACTGATACAAAATATTTGTTCAGGGTTTCTGCCATCTCCATGTTCCCCATTACTAATTACCTAGTCTTGTCCTCTAAAGGATCAACATTTACTCTAGCCACTCTTTTCCTTTTTTATATATGTATAGAAACTCTTGCTGTTATATTTCATGCTAGTTTACTTTCATAGTCTATCTTCCCTTAATCATTTTTTTAGTCATTCTTTGTTGGCTTCTAAATGCTTCCTAATCTTCTGTCTTCCCACTAGTTTTGTCACATTGTATGCCCTTGTTTTTAATTGGTTACCGTCCTTTATTTCTTAGCCACGGGTGGCTATCTTTTCTCACGCCCTTTCCTTCTCTCAGAATATATTTTTCTTGTGAAATATCTCCTTTAAATGTACACCACTGTTCAATCCTTGACCAATTGAGTTCCACAACAAAGTGCAAGGGAATCCATGACTAGTTGGTATTGACCAAGTAACATTTCAAGATTGGGTGCCCTTGTAAAATGTACGCCATCTGCCACAGTCACTACTTGTATATTGGCTGCTGCCCACCCTCATCAAATTTACTTTTGCTGTACATTGATATTTATATACCATCTTTTAATGGTATAAAGACATTGATGCCAGGCTGGATGTCAGGCAGGAAATGGGGGGCGGGGGGGAAGCAATCTGGGTGGAGGATGGTGTTTTCTGTCAAAGGTGACAAGTTGTTGACAGACCACGTAGTCTGGTAGGTGGTGATGTTGCTGGGCCAGACTCTTGCTGCTTGTTTGGCGAACCACCTTGAAGATAACTGGAATAGTCCAATTGACCCTAAGCCTACTTTGAGATTGGTTCCTTGTAAATTGAAGTTCAGCTGCAGCCGAGACAGCCCCTGGAGGGCTTGGGATTCAGATAACATTGGGCATTGTTGGTCTACCACTAAAGCATGTGTTTCAGCAGGAGGTGGTATTCTAGCTTTATACAATGTGCATCCAAGGCAGCTAGTATCTGACTTTTCTACTTGGGTGGATGAAGTTTGCAGTCAACTATTTTGCATAGAGGCCATCTGCGGTTCTGTACATTTTCCATGCAATCTACCAACCAATGGGGAAGAGACACTTAAAAAATTTTTTTTATTAAGCTTGTTGACTGGAATGGAGCTGCAATCATTACACTCTTGCCCTGTTGTCCCATCATAGGTACACCATATTTAGCTTTGATTAAATTTAGGAAAGCCAAGAAGCAGAAGTTCCTTTTATGTTTTGTAAATATCTAAATACAAATCCTGCACAATATATAGAATAGCCAAATAATTCCATATTGGAAAGGAAAACTTAGCCTGCGGTCCTGCTATACTATTGAATTTGAATGGAGTCTGCTGATGAGTAAAATGACTTTATGGCTTGAGTTTCCTAGGGTTCCTGTTTAATATTTTGAGGGTTCTGCTGTTTGTGGGAGCTTATTGTGGACAAATTGGTTGCTGCATTTCCTACATTATAACTGACTACATGTCAAAGTATATAAATGCAAGTATTTTTTTTAAACCTTGAATTAGAATCTGGCTCACTTGTAACCTTAAATGCTGTTTCTGCTTTAAGAAATTTGTTTAAAGTTTTGCCTGTGGTTCACTTGAAATTGTTTTCAATTTCTTAATTCGCCTAGGTTGACTGTTTACTATGCGAATTGAACAATTTGCCACTAAACATTCCAGCTAAGTTGGTTGCTAACCATCTATTTTTCTTATGAAGCAAAGTTGATGTACATTCTGTAGTTTTCAGAAACCATACTCTTGAAACAACTGTTACGGTAACAGTAGCATCTTCAGCCTAAGCCACTAGTTCATTTTAGTGCTGTGCTTAAAGTTGTTTTTGTAGTTTAGTATAACTAAATGCAGGAAAATATTTAGCTACCAGTCCATCTGAAGCACATAGGTTTTTTCTGACCTGGTACTTGTCCAGTTTAAAAACATTTTTTCCTCTGACTACTGTCCTGGCAAATAACAGTCTGCAGCATGAGAGGGTTGATAGACTGTCAAAGGCAAGTCAGTAAGTACCTCAACAACCAGTGTTTCATCAGCATGCAATCCTGGTCAGTAACAAGTAGAGTATTAAATATTCAGTTTGAACTCTCCATCTAGCAGCCTGTACAGTTGTCAAGCGCAGAGCTTACCTAATACAGTAATAGGAAATGTACAGTAACAACCTTCTCGTCATTGACTTTTATTTTGGTTACAATCCATTACTGCCTATTCCCCACGGGCTTTGTTGAAGGTGCAGTACTACCAGGCTTGCTACCAACTAGAAATGCAAGGTCATTAAGAAAAAAATCATGGGTAGGCTTTAAGATCGCAGATTGGTATTTAATCGTGGCCGTACTGGATTCATCAGTTATTAAAACCTTAATGAAATGAACATGTATGGATTAAATTGAAGATTATCCATGACTTGATTTCTTCCTTTTGCACACGATATTTTCTATGAATTGGTCATCAGTGAAGTTCACCTATATTGGTCTCTACCTTTTTTATTTAAAACTGGAGTGCATAAAGCCTGCAGGTTGCTGCAAACTCTGCTCGAATATTTGAGGTGCAGAAGGTAGCGAGAACTTTCATTTTCTCCCCTTCCCCATGGATTTCAGTTACTCCTGTGGATTAAATTATGAAGTTTAATTCAGTTGCAAGTATCCAATGCAATTGCCTGTTGCATTGGATACTTGTTCAGATGTAAAATTGAATTGGTTTATGCTGCTGTACAAATTGCAAGCTTAGTTTAATATATCTCCTACACCAGATAGTCACTTTTGAGAAGCCAGTCACTAAAAATAGCACACTGGCTTTTGACTTGGAGTGGCTTTGATCTATACTTCTGCCAAACATTTACATGTGACTTAACTGTTCATTTCCATTTAAATGTTAACATTTTTAGCAGTGTCAAGAGAATTTTTAACATCACTCATTGTACAGAAACTGGAAATAGTGAGTGAATTGTAGCATTTACACAGACAACAGCCATAAATGAGAGCACTCTTACACTTTCATACAAGGCTTATAAACCACTCGCCAGTCCTAGAATTGTACTCTGGTTTGAACTCTCACCCAAAGAATAAGTTGTGGAATAATTTACTGACTGGGCATTGAAGTGCAGGAGTTTTGAGATTAATTGTGTTTTGGATGAGATTTGAAGTCTGGTGGGACTTATCTCTGGGGATGAGGTACTATTTTAAAATCTCTTGCATTGGCGCAACAGAAGTTGACGCTGTCACCTGGAAACTTTGTACAAGGTACCTCAAATTTGCACTTGCCTTGAAATAAAGCTGTGGGATAATTTTGAACTTGTCTGATAGGCTTCGGCTATGATAAAGATGATGGAGGATGGAGTAACAAGGAAGTCCGGGATCCATACAGCAGTTTTGGATCACGTGCTGATCGGGGAAAATCAAGCTTCTTCAATGATCGTGGAAGAGGAAGGTAAGCTGAATTTGATTCAAGTAACCTTGTGTATATCCTACCTTAATTCAAAAAAGCTAACTTTTAGTTTCTACTTTATTGAACTTCCACCTAGTATTAGCTTGATTTTTCCCTATACTTGCATTGGATGGATACTGTAACCAGTATGAATGGAAATGAATGAGTATACAGACTTGTTGTAATGGTACTTCATAGAAAACTTAAACTGGGATTGGTTTTGACTCATCATCCTGTTGTTCAGTCAACCCTTTCTGCTGGACTGTTTAAAAGTTTTCTTTATTTCCATCAGATATGAGGACCGTGGCAGGGCAAATGCTAGTGACAGTGCTTATGATTCCTTTGGAAGTCGCAGTGACCGTGGAGGATATGGCAGAATGGATCGTAGTGGATATGGTTCTCGTGAAGGTGGTGGAAATAGCCGCTGGGTGGAAGACAAACGGGATGAAGATGACTGGTCAAAACAACTGCCACCAAATGAGCGAATGGAACAGTAGGTGTTGAGTTCTTAGCTCAGTTTTTGATAGTATAGCTATACACTTAGCTTGGACAGTTGCCATTATAAAACGGGTGGGTACGAAGAGGTGGTGAGGCCTTGAAGTGATTTTAAACACTGATATGAATTTTACATCTGGTGTTGGGAATTGAGAGCGAAAGTAGGTCAATGAGGATCAGAATAATGAATTATCAGGGCTTGGTGGGCATAAGCTCCAGGCAACAGTTTTTGGTAGGGCTAAAGGTAGCTTCAGTTTTCCTAATCTTGGCAACTAGAGGAAATTATGGCTAATCCAGGGCCCATTTATTCATTTTTAAGTAATTGCAAATTTGAGTCTGACACTACTGCAAAGCTACTAATTGTAGGGGAAAAGACTACCAAGTAAGTCTGTATGGAGATCTATCGCAGAAATTGTTTTTTCTTTCTCTCTTTTCCACCCCCCCCCCCCCCCCCTGCCGCCGCCCCCAAAAAAAACTTGTGCATGAGCAATTGAGACAGATCTTGGAGTCCACAACATGGCTTTCTCAATGTTTTGTAGCAGCTAAAAATGGGATGGGCTAATAAGGGGATGTTCTATATTGTCTTGGCTCTAGGTACCCTTGCTTGCGAGTGCACATTGGCTTGCAGCAGTGCTGTAATTAAGAGTGCATGGAAGATTGCGGAAACTAAAATTGTTCAAGATTTTTTTCAGGAATAAAGATTGTCTATTCTATTTTTAGGGAGTTATTTTCAGCAAGCAACACTGGAATCAACTTTGAGAAATATGATGACATTCCTGTTGAGGCAACTGGTGCAAACTCTCCTCCTCATATTGAAACTGTAAGTAAAGTCCTTACAAAACTGGTTTCTGCTTTATTTAAATCTTTCATTGGGACTAAGTGGTGCAGGTGTAAATTATGAATTACAGTGCAATAATAGCACAGTGTGAACCAATACATAGCCAAAGTTGCTGAAGGAAATGAGAAGACCAGGCTCTTCCCCCTGATGGCTGGGCCAAAGTAGCATTGGAAGAAGTGTTGTTTCTGCATTGGCCATAATGTCTAACTTGCAGCACATTGGATGGAAGAAATTAAAATTATCCAGCCTTCTGCCTAAATTGTTTTATTTTAGTTCCAGGATGTAAACATGGGAGAAATAATAATGGGAAACATTGAGCTGAGTCGCTATGATCGTCCAACTCCTGTGCAGAAACATGCCATTCCCATCATTATATCGAAGAGGGATTTGATGGCATGTGCCCAAACAGGTGAGATACTTTGAAAGTTGGTGTAACATGCAATAAATTATAGCATGACTTGCTGCTTAATTTCTTGGTGTGCTCCAGTATCAAGTTGGTACATTAGTACTTGGTGGTTCCTATGTACACCTTGGGATGCTATCCCTTAACATGCATTTAGTAACCTTTCAAAATCCGCAATCCTTGGGACTGAGTCGTTCCAGTTTTGGGGATTTTTTGGATTTCAGACAAGAAAATCAATAGTCTGAAATCCAGAATCCTCAACCAAATCCATGCTGGATTTTGCCAAAAATGTCTGGTTTATGGGCAATTTTGGAGTTTTGGATTCGGGACATTGCACCTGTACCTTAAGGCTTGGTCAGAAGCTTCAATTGAGTTTTAGAAAGTGAAATTGCAGTCTACAAGCAGCTATTTTACTAGAGGCCCTTGATTTACTGTATTATGTACTAGAGGCAGAGAAGGCAGTTCATCCCCTTGATCCTGTTCAATTTGGTATGGCTAATGTATATCTTGATTCCATTTACCAGCCTTGGTTCCATATCCCTTGGATACCATTTCATAACTATGTTCCTAATCGGTTTTGAAATTTTCAATTGACCTAACCTCAACTTTTTTTGGCAAGGGAGGAAGAGGAGCTTCCTCCAATT
This sequence comes from Pristiophorus japonicus, assembly GCF_044704955.1. Classification (NCBI taxonomy): domain Eukaryota; kingdom Metazoa; phylum Chordata; class Chondrichthyes; family Pristiophoridae; genus Pristiophorus; species Pristiophorus japonicus. The sequence goes on from NC_091987.1 coordinate 60,639,769, forward strand.
TTAAGGTTCTAGGCATTCAAAGAAATAACTTTTCTCCTACCCTTTAATATCACAATTAGATCATGAGCAGTCTGTCAAAATGAGGATGACTTGCTTCCATGCCAAAAACTGATGAGTTCACAGGTGTTTCAATGAAGGATCTAATATTCCAAGTCCTGAACTACATCTTGAAGGGTGGAAAATGCCTGTGTGTGGATTTTAACATGTGATGGTCATTACACACCAGCCACCACGCTGGCTTGTCAGAGCTAGATCTTGGTCCACTGGCAAGGGTTATCCAAGATGACTAGAGACCTGCTCTGCTGCACGGACTTAGTGCGCACACATCGCAGTGTGGGCTGGCCTGTGCTGCCCCTGGCCCTGAATTCATGCCTCTCCTGGGCCCTGATCACATCCCTCCAGTCTCTCTGCTCCTTCGCCCCAACCTCTCTGCTTCTGCTGTATTTGCCCACGCTCCAATCACCAACCTGGACCTTGGTGATTTCACTCTTCGCTGCCATCGCAGCTTGTGCTACTCCCTGCCTACACGCTGCTCGCCGCTCCTTTTTATGGCTCCGACCTGCCACTGGTAGTCTCATGCAGCTCGGGGCCTCCATGCATACAACCAAGGACATGGAACGTTCACTCCCTCCTAGCTAGAGGGCGCTATGCATTATCTCGTTACACCTTTCCTTAAACAAGCTCCCTTGCTTGCTCGCTCCCTCCATACTTAATAGGTTGCTCAGGCAATTCAAAGTTTCATGCATGCGCAGTTTTTCTATTTAAAAGCTGGATCACCAGAGTGGCTGTGCACTTTGGAGGGGGCCTAATGTTCCCTTTTTAATGTATCCTTCCTGAGGTGCAGTTGGTAGAGCTGTACATAGTACTCATGATGTGGTCGAACTAGAGCTTTATACAAAGCTTGTATTCCAGTCTCATTAAGATGAAGGCTAACATTCCATTAGCTGTTCGAAATTATTTTTATACCTGTCCTAGTTTTGTGATTTCTATGCATAAAATCATAATGGTTGGAGCACAAAAGGAGGCCATTTGGCCAGTTGAGCCAATGCTGGCTCTCCCAAGACCACTTCAGCTTGTCCCACTCCCCAAGCCTTTCCTTATAGCGCTGCAAAAAAAATTCCTTCTAAATAGTTATCCAATTCTCCTTTGAAAGCCATAGTTAACTCTGCCTCCACTACCCCTTTTTAAGCAGTGCATTCCAGATCATAACCACTCAATGCATAAAAGTTTTTCCTCATGTCACCTTTTAGTTCTGCCTTTTAAATTTCTCTTAGTTCCTGGCTTTTCAACATTTAGAAAATATTCCCTGTCTTGGTCCTACGTGGATGATCTTGAACTGAATATCTGCCACAGTTTTTCCCATTCTTCGATCAAATCGATGTGCCTTTGCAACTTTCTGCTCCCATCTATACTACTATCTGTACCACCTAACTGTTAGCAAATTTGGATATACTCCATTCCTTCATCTAATCATTGACAAAAACTGAGTCCCCAGTATAGATTCCTGCCAATTGGAGTACAAATTCATTACTACCCTCTTTATTTTTTTTTAAATTCCCTCAATGGATTACCTCTAATTTCATACTTATTTTTGCAAAGTCTCTTACTGATGCACTTGAGAATTTCCATGATACAAGATGGCTGAAGTTTGTCCCAGTTATAGTTGTGGAATGTCAGACCAGTGAAGTAGTAGATTTGTGTAATTTTTCTATACTTATAAAAGCAATTTGACTTTCAATAATGCTTTATCCATTAATTGCCGCACATTATCCCTGTAGGCTCTGGGAAAACGGCAGCATTTTTGCTTCCTATTCTTAGCCAGATCTATGCAGAAGGCCCTGGTGAAGCGTTAAAGTCTGCAAAAGCACAGGTAAACTACTTTAGTTTTTTTTTGCAAATTCATCACTTCACTTCATTTTAGCATTTCTGTAACTCATTAGTGCATATATCCCTCTTCCAACAGGATTCCTCTAAATATGGTCGCCGTAAGCAATATCCAATTGCTTTGGTTTTAGCACCTACCAGAGAACTTGCAGTGCAAATATATGATGAATCCAGGAAGGTAAGATATTAAAATGGCTCTTGCTAATTATAATTTCACCAGAAGCTGATTTACATTTTAACTTAATTTTATTTGCAGTTTGCATATCGTTCTAAAGTTCGTCCTTCTGTAGTTTATGGAGGAGCTGACATTGGACAACAGATCCGAGATTTGGAGCGTGGATGTCATCTTCTTGTAGCCACTCCTGGTCGTTTAGTTGATATGATTGAGAGGGGAAAGGTTGGATTAGACTATTGCAAGTACGTGAAAGTCTTTATTTAAAACTGCATTTGAACTGAATTTATTGCTCCAATTATGCAGTTTATTCAAGAAATGATACATTGCCTCTTCCCCATTGTACCTCATTCAATATCTTCCAATCTACTAATGACTGTTCACCTGACTTCAGTTAACCACATGATTTGTCTCCACAAATTGATTGTACCTGATACCACAAGAGTTCAGATCATGTTCACTGTATATAAAGAAAAAGCACAACTTGCATTATCAACTTTTGAATTTCAGACACTAATTTTCCACAGATCCATACTTTGATTAACCTACATATTTCTAAATTTCTGTTTGAATTTTATATGGTTTATGGGCCTCTAGATTGGTCACAACTGGGCTATTGGGTCTATTTCATTATGTTCCTTTCTCTTCCCTTGAGCAGAATTGTTTCATCGGTTGCCCTCCAGTGTGGTGCAAGTTCCATATCCAGGGATGTTTGAAAGATTAGTTACAGCCTAAGTCCTAGTGCCAGGATTGACCCAATGGCTTAGTAATTTTGTCCTGAATAGCTGGGTCAAGGAAGACCCCCGGTGCCCAAATATGCCACTTTTCCCCAGGCTCCCTTAAATTAGTTCATGCTGAGTTAGCTAATGCTAAAAATTGACTTAATGAGGGGAAAATTAGCAATGCTAATTGAGTTAGTATATTCAAGACTGCAATAGATTTTTGGATTTTGAGGGGATCCAGGGATATGGGAATAGTAAGGAAAAGTGGAGTTGAGGTAGATCAGACATGATATTGAATGATGGAGCAGGCTTGAATGATCTGCTCCTGTAATATTCTAATTAGCCATTAGTTCCTGCTCCTCAATGCTATTGAGATGCCTGCTGGAAATTTATTTCTACACTCCATTTCTGTCCTGTCACACGAGGTCTAACTTTAAAACCATACTCAGTCTTGCAAGTAAATTCAGGTAGATCACTTACCAGAAAGTGGTTGGCCATGGAAATGTGTATTTGTGACTGGGGAATGGGGAGGAATATTCTAGTCTTGTAATTTTAAAACTCTTTGCTATTTTCTCTTGCTCCATTCTAGAGTTGAATATCTTTGCTGTCTTTTTTTTAGGTATTTGGTGCTGGATGAGGCTGATAGGATGCTTGACATGGGATTTGAACCACAAATTCGCCGCATTGTTGAACAAGATGCAATGCCACCAAAGGATGTGCGACAGACTCTGATGTTCAGTGCAACATTTCCAAAAGAGATACAGGTTAGCTTTGACAATACTGCTAAGACTGCCACTGAAACACTTAATGGCCCCAAGTTTCCACATGATTGGTTCCTGATTTTTAGGAGCAACTGGTGGAGAATGGAGTATCTTAGAAATCGCAATTCTCCACATTTAAGTTTTCTGCCGTTCTAGTCAGTTAGAACAGTTTCACTTTTGAACAGAATTTTTTTTTCAAAAGGTGACATGTCCGGCCACTGCTGCCTGATTTCAAAGTTTCCACAGTGAAAACTTACTCCAAACTAACTTAGAATGGAACAAGTGAAGATTTTTGTAGGCCTGAAAAAACCTTGTCTACACATTAAAAAATCAGGTGCAGATTACAAATTAGGTGTCCGGAACGAGGTGGGGGGGTCATTACATTCTACAATAAATCCTTAGTTATACTTGTACAAATATTATACAAATAATTCCAACCTGAATAAAAATTTATAAGCAAAGAAAAGATTAAATAAACCATGTTCCTACCTGTGTGAAAGTGCTTCAGCCAGGGAGAATGCTGCAGGAAGCCTCAAGTTGAGGCAGCCGTTCCCGGCGGCAGGGGAGGGGGGGGGGGCAGTAAGGGCCCGACCGACGGCAGCAGCCGTTCCCGCCGGCAAGGGAGCGAAGGCAGTAAGGGCCCGACCGATGGCAGCAGCTGTTCCCGGCGGCTGGGGGGAGGGAGTAAGGGCCTGACCGACGGAGGCAGGGAGGAGGCCGCCGTTCCCAACGGCAGGGTGGGGGGAGGCCCCCCTGCCGTCGGTCGGGCCCGTCGGGAAATGGCTGCCTCAACTTCTGAGGCTTCCTGCAGCCTTCTGACTGCTGCAAGAAGCCTCAGTGCTGATCATGGAAGGGCAATGTGGTTTTATTAAAAAATGTTAAATTGAACAGCTACAAAGAACTACAAAAATGGCCGAGTGCCAATGTTTCCTTCACACTGCGCGAACGCTCCAACGCGCACGCGCAGGGTTGCCGGCACGAAAAAAACTCATTTAAATGGTACCCGCCCCCTCCTACTTACAAAATTGGCGTGAGTGGTAGGCTCCACCCCCTGGGCGCCGCGCCAAGCTGACATCGAGCTGCAAATCGCTCGAATAGCGTGTTTTTTTTTTTTCAGGCGCCGTTTTCGGCGCAAAAAATGGGCGCCCAGCTCAGAAGGGCGCCTGTTTTGCCGCGTGTCGAAATTTGGGGCCAATATTTCTAGGATGAAAATGAAAATATTTGCTGTACGAATGCTTTTGTTCAAATGACAAAGTGGGGCTGTGGACTGTTATGACCTTGCTCGGCCTTAAACTGTGATGTCCAATCGATTTTGGAAAACGAATCATTCTACAACTGAAGAAGCCCTTGCGGGTAGGTTACTGTACATTGCTTCCACCATATGTTGCCCAGGGGGCGGAGCCTACCACTCGCGCCAATTTTGTAAGTAGGAGGGGGCGGGTACCATTTAAATGAGTTTTTTTCGTGCCGACAACCCTGGTGCGTGCACGTTGGGGTACTGAAGTTGCATGTTCAGCCATGAACTCATTGAATGGTGATGCAGGCTAGAAAGGCCGAATGGCCTACTCCTGCACCTATTTTCTATGTTTCTATCCATTTGCAGTTCTAAGATAATGGGGTCATCCATAATGTCTTTGGCAAAGTGCTTAGAAAATGCAACCCTACCATTGTATTTTCCTACATGTGAATGGATTCTTTGAGCTCTGATTGCTTACTCTTTGCATGCAAGATCAACATATTCCTTGGTGCAGTGGTTTGGCTGTTAAGCTTTTGTCTGAGTTTTACTTGTATTTGGAAAAGAATGAACGCAAGTGTGATTAGTGTTAGTCAAAATGGCTTGATGTTGGTCTAGGTAACTGCAAACAAGTCCTTGGGTAAACTTGGGTAAGTTTGGGTATTGTAACTTTTTTTTAAATACAACTGAAAAGTTGTAACCTAATTTGCTTGTGCCCAAGGAAGCAGTGGTAGCTGAAAAGTAGTGATGAGGAAACATTTACTTTGGCTCAACTAGTATTTTGGTGACCTAGTTCTCCAAACTAACTTCAAATCCTAGATGCATCCCCAGTCTTTGCACCTCTTGATTATGCTCCCTTTCTATGGATGTTGAGAAAATCATTGATTTTCAAATCGATCTCTTCTAGGAATGCCCAAAAGAATAGTGTTTTTCCATTCTCTTCCCCTGGTGCCCATTTGATGTGACTTCCTGTTTCAGCACTTGGCTGTTGGATGGGATGATGTCACTAGACAAAACCGAAGGTGTGGCCAGAGCGTGAAATTTCTGTGGTGGACGATCACCTTGCGCAATGCAATTTCTTTGGGTGGCTTGCTTCCCCATGCGCCAATTCTCCTTCCCTACCAAACAGCAGACTGCCCATCTTCAATATTGTATGGAGGTGGCTGGACTTGGATAGGTAATTGAACTGCAGGGCAATGAGATTGGAGTAGATATATCTGGTTGAAAAGCTAGAAAACGCAATTGTCTTTTTGTTTTCTATGTTGCAGTTTCTAAAGGTGCAGCTAATTGTTTACTTTGTGCAAGACTTTAAACCTACAGCATAATGGTTAATTGCAGATGCTAGATATATGAAATAACATGCAGTAATATGTTAATACTGTTAACTAGTGCTTGCATTAGTGTACTTGGTAAGATTGGTGAATTGTTGCACCTTTTGAAATAGTTTGCAACTATTTGGACAGGCTTTTTGGATCTTTTTAATACATGTAATTAAGATTTGTTTTAAAGGAAATACTTGGGTGTGGGGAAGCTAGTTTGTAGATTTAATACTTTTTATAATGGTTCAGTGTTGTATAAATTAATCCTCAGATACTTGCTCGTGACTTTCTGGATGAATACATATTCTTGGCAGTTGGTCGTGTCGGCTCCACGTCTGAAAACATAACTCAGAAAGTCGTGTGGGTGGAGGAACAAGACAAGCGCTCATTCCTACTGGATCTCTTGAATGCCACAGGTAAATGAGATTGAAAACTATTGCTGATAGAATAAATAGATTTTTTTTGTCTTAAACAGCTAGATCCCATTTGAGCCTGATGTGATCTTTTCCACTGGTATTCATTAATACCAGCATTTAAAGAATAGGACACAATCTCCTCTTGGTGAGTTTGTAAAGCCTCCTGCTGTGCTGTCCCACATCTGTTAATTTTATTTGTAGTATGGAGTTAATTAAAATGCAGCTCTTCTTCACCATCATTGCCCAAGAAAAGAAATCAGGATCAATGCAGGTACAGCAAGCAATTAGGAAAGAAGATGGTATGTTGGCCTTTATTACAAAGTGGTTGGAGTATGAGTAAAGAAGTCATACTGCTAATATATAAAAGATTTGGATTTATATAGCGCCTTTCACGACACTGGTTGTCTCAAAGCGCTTTACAGCCAATGAAGTACTTTTGGAGTGTCGTCACTGTTGTAATGTAGGAAACGCAGCAGTCAATTTGTGTACAAGAAATTTCCTACAAACAGCAATGTTGATGAGGGATAAATATTGGCCAGGATAACTTCCCTGCTCTCCGAAATAGTGCTATGGGATCTTTTATGTCCACTTGAGCGAGTAGATGGCCTCAGTTTAATGTCTCATCCACAAGGCTGCCCCTCTGACAGTGCAGTACTCCCTCAGCACTACACTTGTCAGCCTAGATTTTTTAAAACATTTTTGGCTCCAATCCCTTGAGTGGGTTGTGAACCCACAACCTTCTGCCTCAGGAGAGTGCTACCCACTAAGCCACAGCTGACAACATGTAGGACATGAGTTGGTGAGACTGCATCTGGAGTACTGTGCAGTTTTGGTGGTCTTACCTAAAAGAATTTGCCTTAGAGGGATTGCAGTGTAGATTCACGACTGATTTCTGGGATGAGGGCATTGATCTTGGGTTGAGTTGACTAGGTCTATATTCCCAAGAGTTTAGGATGAGAAGTGATCTAATTGAAACACAAAATTCCGAAGGGGCTTGACAGGGTAGATGCTGGGAGGATGTTCTCCCTAGCTGGAGTCCAGAACTAGGGCAGTATCTGAATAAGGGGTTGGCCTTTTAGGACTGATGAATTCTCACTCAAAAGGGTTTTGACTCTGGAATTTACCCCAGAAGGCTCTGGGTGCTCAGTCGATGGGTATATTCAAGGCTGAGTGATAGATTTTTGGAAACTAAGGGAATTGGGGATAGTGTGGGAAATTGGAGTTAATGTAGAAGTTTAGCCATGATCTTAGTAAATGGCAGAGCAGGCTCGAGGGGCTGTGCGGCCTACTCCTCCTATTGTTCTTGTACTCCAAAACTTGGTACTGTATCTTTTCTTTCTCCCCCACCCCTGCCCCACAGGAGAAATTTTCTTAATTTGAAGTTGGTATTGCAGTTTGTGTAGCTTACAAATTGTCTTCGGACTAGGGGTGCTTTCCTTCATTTGTACGGTGTGTAACACATTGTTTTTCCCTCTAGGAAAAGACTCCCTAACACTGGTCTTTGTGGAGACTAAGAAGGGTGCAGATTCATTGGAGGATTTCCTTTACCGTGAGGGCTATGCTTGTACCAGCATCCATGGTGACCGTTCTCAAAGAGATAGAGAAGAGGCTCTGCATCAGTTCCGTTCTGGAAAATGCCCCATCCTGGTTGCCACTGCGGTATGTCAAATTAATTCTTAAAATTGGGTTAAATAGCCCATTAACATGTTGCCAGCATGCAGTTGCTCATGTTTAGGTTTTTACATGTATGAATTCAGAATTCTTCAAAATTTAAATTAAAACTACCTGAGATGGTGGTTCTATTGTAACTTGTCAGTCATACTAGGCTGAGATTAGTATTAATTTGGCTAAAATGTAATTGTTTTCAAATTCACAGGTTGCAGCCCGTGGACTTGATATTTCTAATGTCAAACATGTTATCAATTTTGACCTACCTAGTGACATTGAGGAGTATGTGCATCGCATTGGACGTACTGGTCGTGTTGGTAACCTTGGTATGTTGTCAATTGAACTCCCAAGTTAATTATGTATAAAAGGGATGTACTTAAATGCTGCTTTAATACATTTGTTAGGAATGGTATAGTGTATGTGTTGTCAGTGAATTTGCAGTCATGATCACAATGAAATGCAGTATTTTGGGATAATTTAAGTTTGGTCACATTTGTTCTATAGGTCTTGCCACCTCATTCTTTAATGAGAAAAACAGTAATATTACTAAAGACCTTCTGGATCTACTTGTGGAGGCTAAGCAAGAAGTACCATCCTGGTTAGAGAACCTGGCGTATGAGCACCAGCACAAGAGCACTGGTCGTGGGCGATCTAAGAGGTAAAACTGCATACTAAGCAATTCAGGGATTTGCTTCTCCTCTTTCTTTTCTCTCTTTCCCCTTCCCCACCCCCATACTCTTTATTCAAGGATATCAGAACTTGAGGTTATACCAATCCGGAAAGACCAACAGCCGCGTCCTTTTCTTTTTCCGAGAAGAGAGAAGAGAAGGGTGAATAGTGACTTGTTGGAGGTCTTTAAAACAGTGATTTAATGGGGTAGATGTACAAAATGTTTTTGGCTTGCGGGGAAGATGAAAACTAGGGTCCATAAATAGATTACCACTGATGCATCTACCTAATACAGGCTCTTCGGTATGAAACTTTCCCAGAGTTAGGGTAGTTGATCTTGGTGTATCTTAATTGCTACATAATTGTAACAAGATTCATGCAAGGTGAGGAGGTCCTTTTTATCTTTGCACTCCTTTCAATGTGGGTTGCAGTAATTGCCTGTTCAGTCTAGTTAACTAACTTCTTTAAATTGACCCAAGGCCTTTTGTGTCACAGCTAGGTTTGGGAAGCTCCACTGTGCTGCTCTTGGGTGAGACATCTCAAATTTGCAGCAGACATACCACTTAGCCATAATCTGTTCACCTGACCATTATGTAGTTAGTTCACTTCGATACAGCATATCTTTAATTTTCACTTCTGCTTGTTGTAGAAATTGAGCACTTTCAATTGGCTCTTGTTGAATTCTTTTAAACTTGAGTATTATAATTGCATTTGCACTGTGCTATATCTGAATTGGTTATTAGTGACTTTGCACGTTGTCTTATGGATTAACATCCATTTGTTGCAATGCATGAACTTTGCATACTGTAATTTTCATGTTCGTTTCTACTTTCAATCTGGTAAATTAACACTTACTAAATGTTCAAAATCAATTTACTGTCACTAAATTGGTAAGTAGAATTCCTCGTTTCAGTTGGTACTATAATGTAGATGCTTCTAGTTGCCCCTCAAAATATTCTCAATATACTGCAAAGAGCAAAAATCTAGATTCCATAATTGGTAATGCAGTTTGTTCCAACAACTTTAGCACTGTTGATAGCACAGAACAGTGTTCAAGGTTATGAAGTGGTAATCCTAGTTCTAGAGTGGAATTTGAGATGCATAAAAATAGCTGGTTACATTGACATTAGCTAAAGATCAGAAGCAGTTGCTACTTGTCCCCATGGCTGGTTATTGTGAATTATTTATAGGTTATTTAAATAACCTTTCACTTGGCAACTTCAAATTTGACACTTATGAACTTGAGTCCATACTATTTGTACATGCAATTTAAAGGGATATTGGAACTAAAATAGTGGAGCTGAGTGAAGCAGTGATCATTTCTTGGTAAAAGCATTTTGAATTTTGCATTTCAGTCGGTTTGCAGCAGGATTTGGTGCCAGAGACTACCGGCAGACCAACAGTGGCTTCAATACTCGTGGAGGCCGCAGCACCGGAGGGCCCAGAGGATATGGAGGAAGTAAGAACAGTTACTTGCTAAACAGTACTTGGATTTTCCTGGAGTAAATTTTAACCTGCATAAAATTGATGTACTGTATTTTGAAGGGGGTGTGAATCCTTCCCAAGTTACCAACAGTGCTGTTTTGACTAGGTTGAGTTGGGGGAAAGCTTTTGTATGTTGAAGACTGGTTTGAGGGATTGCTGGTTCCTTGTAAAATACTTATCTCAATTGTGAAATAGAAAATTAATTTTGCGGGGGGGGGGGGGGGGAAGAAGAGAGGGAGGAGAGAGACGTTCCGAAGTCTGGAAATGCACGAGCTTGGGCGTTTCAGGATTCCCGACATCCAAGGCGTTCCAAAGTCCAGAAATACACAGAATCCACCTCCATCCCGAGGCTTCTGGATTCTCGACTCTGTACCAGTATATGGTTACCCACCTTTGTAGGTGGAGATACAGATGCCTTTCTTGTCCCTGCAAACCTACAACTTTTAGTTCTATTCCAGGCTCTCTCGTGACCTCAGTAAAAGTCTTTCCTCTCCTGAAGGCACTTGCCGCTTTGGATTACATCCACAAGTGGACTTCATGCAGTACTGTGGTCATTCTTATGAGCCAGTGTAGTATCAGCAAACTTTGATTTGTGTGGTTAGCAACCACATCTAATCTCCTTGTCCAGCATCCATCTATCAATCTCCCATCACTCCAGCAGGAGTCTATGGATAGCAAGCAGGAGAGAATCCTGGGTAGATTTTTCCTTTATGAATCCAGAACCCCGAGACCAATTGCTGTTTTGCTAATCGGATAATGGCACAGGCTGGTCCTTCTGCTTTGCATAGCCTACTAGAAGAAGTTTTAAATCTCTAACTGCGCACACATTTGTTTTTCAGGTGGCTATGGAAACTATTACAATGCTGATGGATATGGTGGAGCTTACAACTCCCAGGTGGATTGGTGGGGAAACTGAAGAACATATTGCAGTGGATGCCACCTTGCCAAACAAGCTAAATGGAAACCACATGTAACTGAGCCAGACTATACCTTGTGTAGCTTCAAGAACTCGCAGTACATTACCAGCTGTGATTCTCTGGGATTTTTTAAAGGGAGCTCAAATGCAAAAAGAAAGACAGCAGTAGCAGAGGAACACAAACCCTAGACCATGGAGAAAATGTGGCCGTAAACAGCACTAGAATATTGGCTATAGATGTTAAACTGTGTGCTGTGTTTAATAGTTTATTTCTCTGTAACTGAGGATCATTTGTATGTTAATGTACTGTGCCTTTATAGAGGAACTTTTATTTTTAATGTCCTACTGGTTCATTGGGCCTGAGTTCTCACAATCATTCTCTAGCACAATCTGAGAGAGACTTGGGCAAAACAAACCTTGGCAGAAGCAGGGTGAAATGGCTTTACCAGGAGTCATTTACCCAGTTGCACTTAACATTGTTACAAGGCTGAAAATAAGCAGCGACCTCCATTACGGCCTTGACATGCGTGACCTGTAAAGACAACTTGGGGCATTTGCAGCATTCTGATCCCTAATGTGGGGAACCGATGTTGCTCACTCTATCCTGGATAGATACCTGTTGGGGACATGGTAGTTTTACAAGCCATTCCAACAATGTGTACAGTGTCAAGTTTTAATGCACTGCTGTTTCAGATTACTACACCTAAGCAAATGCAAAAGTTCAGAAAACTTGACATCAAGTAACTTGACAACATTAAAGGCAGCTAGTTAACTAATTCAGGCTTGCCTGGAGTGGGCAGAAAGTAGCTAGGAATGTATTTTTTTTAGGGGATTTTGAAAACTTGAAGTTTTTAGATATGGATGAAAATCCCATCCATTAGAAATCTTAAATGCCTGCCATATCTAAAAGGAAATTTGGAATTTCAGAATGGCTAAATGGACCACAGCACCGAGCGACTTACAGGCAGACTCGGTTGATTTTGGTCTGATACGCATGCTAGTGTTGTTTTTTGGTCAAGGGGAACGAACAGAAAGATCTCTGCAGCAGGCTTCTTTACTGAAAAAAAAATTACATTTGTGTATATTCAAGCTGCGTTACGAAGTTCAGAAAAGCCGCATTTAACTGTTTACTGTAGATTCTGTAAAGTTGCTCCACTAGGGTCTGAAGTTTGATGCTTGGAGATCACAGAGAATGGAAATGTACACATTACTGCACAAGGTGCCAACGCTGGTAATTGATCGCATATCCACTGCTGCATAGTGGCTTAGGTTTCCTTTTGCACACTGTCCATTACATGGACGAATAGTCAGTTTAATCCGCTAAATCTGGCCAAAGATTAGTTTTCCCACCTGTTTAAATGTTAAGCTGTACAATGCTGCAGTCGGGTGAGTTGACTTCAAACTGCCAAGATAGGGTAGTTTTTCCTTCGCTTAATTTTAAGTGGCCAGACTGCCAGTATAATAACTACTGGAAATATTGGGTGGTGGAGAATGAACTGAAAAGTAGCAAAAGAACTTATCAAGTGCAATACATCTATTAAGTGTGTTGTGCCTTGTACTGAAATTCTCATCAATGGAAAGTAGATGCACTGACAGTATTGAGCTAATCTCTTGTGATGAATGGTGCTATACAGGTAGGTTTAGGCCCTTATACATTGTGCCCATCAGGTTTTATATAAGAGATCTAAATACCTTTAACAAATTTATTTTAATGCACATTCAGAAAGAATATTTTATATACAGATGTCTTGTCTTGCATGCATTTTCTTGAACCTCCAAGTCTTTTTTTGCAGTGATTGTCAAATGCAGCTTAATTAAAAGAAGGGGAGGGGGTGGGAAAGAGGCTAGATACCAAACCAGGACTATTTTGGGACCATGGGGGTCTAACAGTTGGGAATTAACTATTTGCACACAACAGATCTAGGTATTTTTGCTGCTAGTTTTGTGTAATATTTATTCATTTGACAAATATTTAATTTTTTTTGTGATTTTTGTTTTGTAAGCCTAAAAGTGATTCTTTGAAAGTTCATAGAAAACCCGAAAAAGTAACTTGACCAAAAGACAGTCCAAAAACACTGGCACTTGAATGTTGAATGTCAACGTATGCGTGAATATATATACATATATTTCGGGGTAGCGTGAGCTCTTATTGTTAAGGTCATATTGGACCCAGAGTCAGAAACTGAACCACAACCCACCGTCGGCCTTGTGATTGCCGCTAATTCCCATTGTCCTATCAAATTCATTCATGTGGGTAATTTGATCAAAACTGAAATAAAATATGCCAAGGTTTGGACAGAGTTTCTTAAAATTCTAGAGGAAAATGTTTAGAAAATGGCAAAATGTTGAGGTACTCCAATTTGTTTTTTTTGTTTAGTGAATGTCTGGCAAAGAGCAAATTTAATACATGTGGTTAATCACTTTATTGTTGCATTTAGTTGCATTTGCGTATTAAGTGACTTGGGTATTCAACTTGACACTTTTAAGCAAGTTGTAGTTTTAGACCTAACATTCATAAACTGTAGAAATGCTCTTCATGCTGTAAGTTCCTACAATATAACTATTGCAGTGCATGAATGTGTCCAGTCTTGCTCAGTGCATTGATTGAATACCTTTTAGTCACTGTAGATCTAGAATTTGCTTTATAATAGTTTAGATGCTATGCTCTACATTGCACGAAGACTCAGCTGTGCATTACTTGTATGATTTTATCAATAAAAAGTTTGAGCTGCATCAACTAATGTTTTTTGTGCCGACTGTTGTGGGCAGGGAGGAGCAAATTAAGCTGCGAGAATCTCAATCTTATACTCTGCCAAAAATCTCGACTGTTCAAGTTTTTAAATATATCATAGAAACTAGAAAAGTAAGGTTTGCTACAAGTCCATTGTAGCTTGGAGATAAAATCATTCTCGCGATGTACATGTTGGACCAGGATCCAATAAGCTCATCAATACAAATTGAGCTGCACTGGCAAAGATGGTTACTGTCAGATCCTGGGGAAATCAGGCCGAGTTCAATTAAAAAAAAATTTTTTTTTTAAATGCGAACTCTTGCTATTGAGCTCAACTGGTCTCTAATCTTTCCAATAAGTTGTATCAAGCCTATTTAATATATTCCCACCCTCCAATGTTGAGAAAATTGATACGGCATGCAAAATCTGGGTTTTCTATGATGTATGCAAAATTATGGCTTCATGCTGTACCAAATGCTGTCTTTACACTAGGGTAATGGGAGGTCTGTTCATTCTGTAATACAGATTTCATTGCAATGACCAATACTGTGCCTGACTTCTCTGGAATACAGTATTACTCCAGTGCAGTATGGAGCGAATCCTGCACTCGGATGAGACTTCAAACCGTTCTGGTCACCACATTACAAGGAAGATGTGATTGCACTAGAGGGTACAGAGGACATTTGAGTATGTTGCCAGGACTGGAAAATTTTAGTTGAGGAAAGATTTGATTCTTTGGAACAGAGGAGGCTATGGGGAGATTTAATCAGTGTATAAAATTAGGGGCCTAGATAGTGGATAGGAAGGATCCATTAACCTTAGCAGAGGTCAATAAACAGGAGGCACAGATTTAAAGTAATTGGTAGGAGATCTCTTTTCACCATTTGGAACTGCCTGCCTGAGGATGGTAGAGGCAGAAACTCTTGCCACATTTTAAAAGTACTTGGATATGCACTTGAAGTGCTGTAACCAAGAGCTGGAAAATGGGTATAGGCTGGATAGCTTTGTCGGCTGACAGGGACACGATGGACCGAATGGCCTTCCGTGCTGTAAATTTGTGGTTTAACCGATGCATAGAATATAAGAGCAGGGATATTATGCTTGAATTGTATAAAACACTAGTTATGCCACAGCTAATGTATACAATTCTGGTCACCACATTACAGGAAAGATGTGATTGCACTAGAGAAGGTATAGAGAGTTACAAGGATGTTGCCAGGACTGGAATTTTAGAAAGAGGAAGATTGGATAGGTTGGGGTTTTCTTTGGAATAGAGGTGGCTATGGTGACACTTGATTGAAGTGTGTAAAATTACCAGGGGCCTAGATAGTGGGTAGAAATTACCTATTTCCCTTAGCCGAGTGGTCAATAACTAGGGCATAGATTTAAAGTAATTAGTACAAGTGAGTTGAGAATTATTTTTCACCAGAAGGGTGGTGGGTGTGTGAACCTCACTGCCTGAAAGGGTGGTAGAGGCAGAAACCCTAATCCCATTCATTAAAAAAAAAGGATATGCACTTGGTCCATAGCCTTGCAGACTTCCAAGAGTTGGAAAATGGGATTAAGCTCTTTCAGCTGGCATAGACATGATGGCCCAAATGGTCTTCTGTGCCATCAATTTCTGATTTCTATAAATTTCCTGCTAAATGGTTGGGCTCTAATTTTATGTCCCCTTGTTCTTGGTTTTCCTTCACCTGAAATAATTTCTACTCAAATTTTATACACTGTTCAGATCACCCTTCCTACACACTTGGACAGCTCTACAGTTCTGTAAATGTGTGCTTCAGTTGATAGCCTACATCCTTTGTAAGCCTGAAGAATTAATATTTTATGTTGGGAAGCCAACAGAATATACCTGCTGGAGGGGATCCTTGTCGCCAACAAAGGTTATTGCTGTTTACCAGGTGTTTTGGTTAGTGGTAGTGAATACATGGGCCATAGGTGTCCTTGAGGGAAATCTTAGGTGCGAGCAATATTAGAATGCTTGCAATTTGAAATTTCAACTGTGGCTGATGTTGGCTTTCCCCATTCGGTTTAAGTGTATTGTGTATCTCGAGTGCAAGTTCACTGTATTCCTAATGACAAGTCACAATTCAGACAAGAGCAGGATAGATGTGCAGTATTTGTGTATCCTTATTGGTCATTATAGTGCCATGTACTTGGTTATTTATGCAGTTTACATATTGCACATCTTTTGGTAAGAGGTTATAGATGGTTTTCAGAGATGTGGGGTGGGGAAACGCCCTACTAATGTTGAGACTCCTGGAGATCCCCTCGACTTCCAAGTGTCCATGGAAACTCATTGGCATACAGCCAAAAATAAAGTACAGAACATGAACATAAAGGAGCAGGAATAGGCTAAATGGCCCCTCGAGCCTACTCTGCCATTTAATATAATCATAGCTGATCTGATCATGGACTCGGGTCCACTTCTCTGCCTGCTCTCCATAACCCCTTATTCCCTTATTGTTTAAAAAACTTTATTTCTGTCTTAAATGTATTCAATGTCCCAGCTTCCACAGCTCTGAGGCAGCGAATGTCACAACCCTCTGAAGAAATTTCTCCATCTCAGTTTTAAATGGGTAGCCCCTTAGTCTAAGATTATGCCCTCTAGTTCTAGTCTCCCTTATCGGTGGAAACATCCTCTCTGCATCCACCCCTCAAGCCCCCTCATAATCTTATCAATAAGATCACCTCATAAATTCCAATGAGTAGAGGCCCAACCTCTCAAGTCAACCCCCTTATCTCCAGAATCAACCCTGCAAACCTTCTCGGAACTGCCTCCAAAGCAAGTATACCCTTTCGTAAATATGGAAACCAAAACTGCACGCAGTATTCTAGGTGTGGCCTCACCAATACCCTGTACAACTGTAGCAAGACTTCCCTGCTTTTATACTCCATCCCCTTGATCACTTGCTGTACCTGCATGCTAACCTTTTGTTTCATGCACAAGTACCCCCAGGTCCTGCTGTACTGCAGCACTTTGCAATCTTTCTTCATTTAAATAATAACTTGCTCTTTGATTTTTTTTTCTGCCAAAGTGCATAACCTTACACTTTGCAACATTATACTCCACCTGCCAAATTTTTGCCCACTCACTTAGCCTGTTTGTCCTTTTGCAGATTTTTTGTCCTTGCATATTGCTTTTCCTCCATCTTTGTATTAACAAACTTAGCTACGTTACACTCAGTACCTTCTTCCAAGTCATTTATATAGATTGTAAATAGTTGGGGTCCCAGCACTGATCCCTGCAGCACCCCACTGGTTACTGATTGCCAACCCGAGAATGGACCATTTATTCCTACTGTTTTCTGTTCGTTAGCCAATCCTCTATCCATGCTAATATATTGCCCCCAACCCTGTGAACTTCTTTCTTGTGTAGTAACCTTTTATGGGGTCTGATTATTTGACACTGTTAAGGAATGGGTGTCCAACATTGGGTAAAGGTATTCCTTGCCCCATGGCATTTCAGTCTTGAACTTGGCAATTATGAAATCTCAAATTTGTGGACAGGGAGATCTGGAAAACAAAATTGTGGGCGACTGCAACCTAATTGGTATTTTCCAAAAGGTAAGAACATGGAAAACAAGCTTCAGATGAATCATTAAACAGCTGCCTTTTTGCAGTATGGAAAGGTACTATTGACTAAAGGAGATTTCATGAACCTTGACGGCTGATCATTTGACTGCCCTACCCACTAATCCCAGTGGATCAATGGTTAAAATACCAAGAATATTTGTTCCATATTTTATATCCTTCAGATTGATTTAAATTGGATAAAAAAAATCATAGGGTAAAATATGGTAGCTTAATGGATTGGTCTCTTATTTTCAACTTGAATTAATTTGCATAATATTGCAGTAATTGTAAAGTGAGCACTGCAGCTTGTAGAACAAAAAATACTAGAATTGCCCACCAGATGGCGCTAATTTTTCTTAAACTGGAATAAAAGTGGTCCTCTGAACACAGTTTAATGTTCTTGGTGTGGTTAAGTGTCTGTACCTGAAACATTAACCTGCTGCATATATCTTATCTGAAGGGCCTATACCTGAAACATTTTCAGAAGCCATATTTTGCTGATTCAGAGAACCTTCATTTGTGTAGTCCAAGTTGTATTTCTGTCTGGGTTGTAATGTAATGCCAATTATCCTTAACAGGAAGTATATCAAACTGGCTGGGGAAATCTCAGTGAGGACATGGATGATTGAGGTCACAGCACTACAAATGGATGGTGCTTCATGTGGTCTTTTCCCATGTTCTATAAAGCCCCAGCATCTGCTCCCTTCTGCCAGCTTGGTTATTCTCCAGCTAAAGGCTCTTTGTTCCTTTTATATTCAACCATTTGTCAAGTATTTGAAATAAAGTTTCCAGACTCTGGAGCAGGTTAGATTAGTCAAATTAAAAGCAGTGGACATTTTTACTTTATGCAATCTTTTGTGTTTTCTTTTGAAGGTTAAGGTTTTTAAAGTTTGATTCCAATTATCTGTGCCAGCAAACTCAGGAAGTGAGTGTTTTTCAACATAACTAGTTAGCCATCCCTGGTATCCTGATCAATCTATGTTGTATGCTTGTTTTATTCGGTTTTGGGATGAGGGTGTTGCTGGCAATGCCCTCAGTTTTTACCCAACCCTAGTTTCCCTTTGGAAGCTGGTGTTTGGCTGTTAGTAGTATTGGAGCAATGCCAGGGGTGGGTAGCATTAAGTACCCATCAAACTATATTCCCCGAGAGTAGTCAAAACAAAGCCGAAGTATCCCCTGAGAGATTTGGAGAAGACTCCCAAACCCAAGACAGTATCTTGCAATGAGTTTGGCTTTGTACTCTGGTGAATGAACGATCCTTTTTTTTTTACATATATGATGGCGCAGCCAACACCATTTTCCCCAACTGGGACTAGATAAGCAGGAAGATTCTGCTGAATTGCCTGAAGCTGTATTATTACAACAACTTGCATTTATAATAGTGCCTTTAATGTAGAGAAGCGTTCCAACGAGCTTTACACGAGGACAAAAAAATGACACCAAACCAAAGCAGGAAACATGGGCAGGTGCCCATAAGCTTGGTGAAAAGTAGGTTTTAAGGAAAGGCCAAATATTAATTTATGTACAGAGTTGGCTAAAGCCCTAATGTGCTGGTTCTTTCTTTTCCCTGAGCCCAGTGGGGGACCCTCCTGGGGATTTTGAATAAACTATAACTGGTACTTTGTACATGATTATTCTTGTCTGCATTTCTATGGATGTATGCAAAACATACATTTAGGATCGAACCCTAAAATAAACTAAATATACAAAATCTACTGAGACTTGCTGGAGCTTTTGGATCAGTGGTGATAGACTTGGCGGTTGTACTGCAAATCCTCTCCTTGCATAATAAGTGAGCAACAAAGGGAGAAGAAGAGATTTGATATTTAAATTCAGTTTCTCAAGCCTCTCCCAAGGAAATGGAGCAAAATTAGTTGCATTTGTAAACTAAGAGCACAAATCGGAATGCAAGAACATAAGAAATAGGAACAGGAGTAGATCTTGCGGCTCCTCGAACCTACTCCAGCATTCATAGGCAGTCCCTCAGAATCGAGGAAGACTTGGTTCCACTTCTGAAGTGAGTTCTTTGGTGGCTGAATAGTTCAATACGAGAGCCAGAGACTCTGTCACAGGTGGGACAGCTAGTTGTTGAGGAAAGGGTGGATGGGACTGGTTTGCCGCACGCTCTTTCTGCTGCCTGCGCTTGATTTCTGCATGCGCTCGACATCCTCCTGGATGCACTTTCTCCACTTAGGGTGGTCTTTGGCCAGAGACTCCCAGGTGTTAGTGGGGATGTCGCACTTTATCAAGGAGGCTTTGAGGGTGTCCTTGTAATGTTTCCGCTGCCCACCTTTGGCTCGTTTGGCGTGAAGGAGCTCCGCATAAAGCACTTGCTTTGGGAGTCTTGTGTCTGGCATGCGAACTGTGGCCTGCCCAGCGGAGCTGATCGCGTGTCATCAGAACTTCAATGCTGGGGATGTTGGTGTGCCTGTCTTTCCAGGGGATTTGTAGGAGACATCGTTAGTGATATATCTCCAGCGACTTGAGGTGTCTACTGCACATGGTCCATGCCACTGAGCCATACAGGAGGGTGGGTATTGCTACAGCCCTGTAGACCATGAGCTTGGTGGTAGATTTGAGAGCCTGATCTTCGAACACACTTTTCCTCAGGCGGCCAAAGGCCTTTCTATTCTTTCCAAAGTGGATAATTTCACACCTGCCGAAATACTCCATCTGCCACCTTCTTGTCCAATCACTTAACTGGTCCCTTTGTCATCATGGGCAGTCCCTTGAAATCGAGGAAGACTTGCGTCCAATCTAAAAGTGAGTTCCCAGGTGACTGTACAGTCCAATACGGGAATTACAGTCTCTGTCACAGGTGGAACAGATAGTTGTTGGAGGAAAGGGTGGGTGAGGAATCTAGTTTGCCGCACACTCCTGCTGCCTGCGTTTGTTTTCTGCACGCTCTCACCTACGAGACTCGAGGTACTCGGCGCCTTCCCGGATGCTCTTCCTCCACTTAGGGTGGTCTTTGGCCAGGGACTCTCAGGTGTCGGTGGGGATGTAGCACTTTATCAAGGAGGCTTTGAGGATGTCCTTGAAACATTTCTACTGCCCACCTTTGGCTTGTTTGCTGTGAAGGAGCTCCGAGTAGAGCACTTGCTCTCGGCGTCTTGTGTCCGGCATGCAGACACTGTGGCCCGCCCAACGGAATTGGTGAAGTGTGGTCAGTGTTTCGATGCTGGGGATGTTAGCCTGATTGAGAACTCTGATGTTGGTACGTCTGTCCTCCCAGGGGATTTGCAGGATCTTACGGCAGCATTGTTGGTGGTATTTCTCCAGCGATTTGAGGTGTCTACTATATATGGTCCATGTCTCTGAGTCATACAGGAAGGCGGGTATCACTACAGTCCTGTAGACCATAAACTTAGTGCCAGATTTGAGGGCGTGATCTTCGAACACTCTTCCTCAGGCGGCCGAAGGCTGTGCTGGCGCACTGGAGGCGGTGCCTGCCCTTGCTGATAATAGGCTCCCGAGGTGTGGAAAGGGTCCACGTTGTCCAGGGTCGTGTCGTGAATCTTGATGACTGGGGGGCAATGCCATGTGGTGGGGTCAGGTTGGTGGAGGACCTTTGTCTTGCGGATGTTTAGTGAAAGGTCCATGTTTTCATATGCCTCGGTGAAGATGTTGACGATGACTTGCAGTTCAGCCTTTGTGCGCAGATGCAAGCGTTGTCCGTGTACTGTAGTTCAACGACAACGGATGGGCCGGTCATGGATCTGGCCTGGAGACGACGAAGGTTGAACAGGTTCCCACTGATTCTGTAGTTTACTTCCACTCCAGCGGGGAGCTTTTTGAATGTGAGGTGGAGCATTGCAGCGAGAAAGATCGAGAAGAGGGTTGGCGCGATGATGCAGCCCTGCTTGACCCCGGTTCGGAAGTTGATAGGGTCTGTGGTGGATCTGTTGGCCAGGATCACGGCTTGCATGCCATCGTGGAGCAGGCGGAGGACGGCAACAAACATTTGGCGGCAGCCGAAATGGAGGAGCACACTTCATAGTCCCTCGCGGTTAACAGTGTCAAATGCCTTTGTGAGGTCGAAGAAGGCAATGTACAAGGGTTGCTGCTATTCCCTGCATTTCTCTTGCAGTTGTCGCGCCATAAAGATCATATCCATTGTACCCCGTAGTGACCGGAATCTGCTCTGTGACTCCGAGAGGAGTTCCTCAGCCAAAGGAGGATTCCAGCGATGACTTTCCCAGTGGCTGACAGCAGGGAGATTCCTCTGTAGTTGCCGCAGTCGGACTTGTGCCCTTTTTTAAAAATGGTCACGATTACTGCATCTGAGTTCTCCCGGCATGCTCTCCTCCTTTGAGATGAGAAAGATGAGGTCATGCATTCATGCCAATAGTGCCTCTCCGCCATACTTTAGTGCCTCAGCGGGGATTCCATCCGCTCCCATGCCTCATTGTTCTTGAGCTGACTGATGGCTTTTTCTACCTTATGCAGGGTTGGCGTTTTGCTGAGATGGTGGCAGGTAGCATGCTGCGGGATGGAGTCGAGGACACTCGTGTCAAAGGCAGAGTCTTGATTAAGGAGATCTTCAAAGTGCTCCTTCCAGCGGGTCCTGACTGCCTCAGTGTCCTTGATGAGTGTTTCCCCGTTCTTGGCCAGCAGTGGGGTGGGGCCTTGGGTCCCTTTGTAGCATCTTTGTATCTTCCTCAATTCTTACTTTCCCACCTAGCTTTGTACTCAGTCCCTTCATCCAAGTCATTGATATAGGTTGTAAATAGAGGCCCAAGCACTGATCCTTGCAGCATTCCACTGCCATCTTGAAAATGACCTGTTTATTCCTACTGTTTTCAGTCTGTTAACCAATTCTCAATCCAAGCTAATATATTATCCTCATGAGTCCTAATCTTATGTAACAACCTCTTGTGTGGCACCTTATCGAATGCCTTTTGAAAATCCAAATATACTACATCCACTGGTTCTCTCTTATCTACCCTGCTAGTTACACCCTCAAAACCCTCAAAAAAAATAGATTTGTCAAACACGATTTCCCTATAATAGAACCGTGTTGACTCTGCCTAACATTATGATTTTCCACATGCTCTGTTATCACATTCCTAATAATAGATTCTATCATTTTCTCTACTATTAACAGGCCTATAGTTCCCTATTTTATTTCCCTTCTTTCTTGAACAATGAGGTTACATTTGTTACCCTCCAATCCAGGGGGACTATTCTAGAATCTAGGGAATTCTGGAAGATCAAAATCAATGCACTCACTATCTCTGCAGCCATTTCTTTTCAAACGCTTGGATGTAGGCAATCACGCCCAGGGGATTTTTTGGCTTTTAGTCCCATTCATTTCTCCAGTACTTTTTCTTTACTAATATTAATTACTTTAAGTTCCTCACTCTCATTAGACCCTTGGTTCCCTATTATTTCCGGTATGTCCTTTGTGTCTTCTACTGTGAAGACAGATATAAAATATTTGGTTAAAGTCTCTGCCATTTCCTTATTCCCATTATAATTTTTTCTGTCTCTGCCACTAAGGGACCAATGTTCACTTTCACCAAAAGCTTCCATTTTACATACTTGTAAAAGCTCTTACAATTTATATATTTAATGCTAGTTTACTTTCATAGTCTATTTTCTCCCTCTTTTTATTAATTTCTTGGTCATCCTTTGCTGATTTTTAAAACTCTCTCAATCCTCAGGCTTACTATTTTTGGCAACAATGTAAGCTTGTTTAATCTAAACCTATCCTTAACTTCTCTAGTTAGCCATGGTTATACCACTTTTCCAATGGAGTTTTTGTTCCTCAAGGGAATGTACATTCGTTGAGAATTCTGAATTATTTCTTTAAATGTTTGCCATTGCTTATCTACTGTCATATCTTTTAATCTAATTTCCCAATCTACCATAGCCAACTCCCCCTCATACCTCTGTAATTGGCTTTGTTTATATATAAGTTCTTAGTTTTGAACTTAACCACATCACTTTTACTTAATATGAAATTCTAGCATGTTATGATCATTCTTCCCCAGAGGACTATTTACTATAAGATTACAAATGAACCCTCTTGTTGCACAATACTAGATCTAAAATAACCTGTTCCCCAGTTGGTTCCTCGACATATTGTGCTAGAAAACTGTCGTGAATGCATTTCATGAACTCGTCCTCTGAGCTACTTTAGTCAATTTGGTTTGCCCAGTCTATATGAAGAGTAAAGTCCCATATTGCATCACCCTTGTTACATGCTCCTCTAATTTCCTAATTTATATTCTATCTAACACTATGATCACTGTTAGGGGGGCCTATAAACTACTCCGTGTTTTCTGCCCTTTGTTATTTCTTATTTCCATCCATACTGATTGTAATTCCTGATTTTCTAGGCTAAAATCCTTTCTCACTACTGCCATTATCTCCTTTATTTTCAGGGCTACCTTACCCCTTTTTCCATTTTGCCTACCTTATCTAAAAATCAGGTACCCTGGAAAATTTAGTTCCCAACCCTTGATCACTCTGCAACCACGTCTCGGTAATGGTTACTCGATCAAATCTACATTGTGCCATTAATTCATCTAACTTGTTATGAATGCTTTGTGAATTCAGATAAAGCACCTTTAATTTTAACTTTTTACTATTTTTTCCCTGATATGGCCTTAGTCACTAATGCCCTATTACCGAGTTACCCTGTTCCTCCACAAGCTTCTTTACACCAGTACATCACCAAGAGATTCAAACACATGAAGGGCATGAAGTTGTGTACTTCATTGACTGTAAAGCACTTTAGGACATCCTGAGGCTGTGAAAGGCGCTATATAAATGCAACGCTTTTTTCCGATATTTTAACTTGCACTTCTTGGCTTCCACTCTGCGTGCTTCAGTAAGGATTCTTCAATCTGATTGGTTGAGGAGACATGCTGTTGCTTTGCCTGTTCACACAGGTCCCAGATCCCCCGTAGAGGGTGCTGTGATGTTTCAGACGTCCGATGATCATACATTGCCATGCAATAGCCCTCGAAATGACTGCAAAATTCGGGCCAGTGTTTATTATATCAATTTCACAGAGCTGAAAAAAAATTGGTGAATCAGCAGCAGACAGTTGAATGATTAGCAGAGTGCATTTTATATTGCTACAATCTTATGGGGAAGAAGCCCAACAGGTTCTAAGAGTTATTTTGAATCTGCTTCCTGGGCATCTCTCAATCAGATTTCAATTGATAGCATATGCAAGACTGCCACATGAAGCAATCCTGAAATATGTACAAAACATTTCCCGGATTTGGCGCAAAGAATAATGGTGAGGCTACCAGCATGCACAATTATTAAGGAGTAAATCGCACAGCAACTTTTGGTGTCCACACATGTGCAGTTAAACATGGAAATCAGGAAGTTGCTGGATGAGTTGCCCTGCTCCTCCACAAGCTGCGCTACACCAGTACCTCGCTGAGAGACTCGGCATTAAAATACATGTAGGGCGTGAAGTTGCGGTAATTACCCACTAAACACGCCAGAAAACGTTAGGGCTTGTCAATTCAAGTGTAAGTGAATTTTTAACAGCATGATAAGTCTTAGTTACTGCCAAACAACCTCACTGGCAGTTTCATTCCTTCAGATATTAATTGTTGTTGTACGTTTTATAAATGTCAAATTTTAAAAAATGTTTTTAACTCTTCCATTCTGTCTTTTCTCTCTCAATCCAATCTTTATTTCCCTCTCTTTATTTCTCTTTCTAATTTGACTGAATTCATCCATTCTAATTTATACTTCCTTCTCAGTCCTTCTACTGTTTATTTCTCTATTCTTCAATCTGATTGGTTAAAAAGATACACATTTGGTTGTCCCATTCACTCAGGAATGTGTAATTAGAACCGCCTTCGTAATCAGTGACTTTGCAAAGTGTAATTCGACCATTCTGATTGCCGACTCCAGGCAGAATGGAGCTCACTTGGAACAGACAGGGCTCACTCTCATGAATTAAGACCTTCTAACCCCTCAAACAAGTTCCTTCCCCCACCCCCACAGTCCAAGTTTCTGATAGTCTCACCCCGTCCAAGTGCCTGACTTTCCCCCCCGTCCTAAGTTCCTACCCTTTCCCCCTGCCCAAGTTCCCCTCCCCCACGGATTTATGACCTTCTACCCCCAACATGTTCCCGACCTTATTCCCTCCCTCCCCCCCCAAGCCATGTTTGGGGCATTGTGTGATTCACGGATTGTTAACAGGTTTTTTGGGTATGAAGTGAAATCTACCAGGTGTAGGGGGAGGAGAGGGAGAAGGTGGTGTGGGTGTAAGGGGGGTGGGGTAGGAAGAACATGATCAGTCTTACCACCTGGATCACTCTCTCTCTCATGCTAAAAAGTTCATGCGCAGAATAACACAAAAATGTTCGTGCAGATAATCACTGTATAAATTCAACTGACAATATGTAAATTGCCTCTTTAAAATCAGAAATGGATGTTTTGACATTTCTTCCATTCTTATTCAATTCCCAAAAAAGTACATTCACATACATAATTTATCAAACCATTGTGCATTTTGATTGCATGGTACTTTCAGGAGGAATGTATTGATACATCCAGGTTTCTTAGCATCACTGGACATTGTCTGCTTTACTAATTACCTTGCATTTAATTGTTAAACCAAGTTTGCACTCTGCTGTTTCATCCGTTGATGACTGTAATGTCAAGCAGTTTTCTAGCTCAGAATTGAAAATTTTAAAAAGTTGCAATTTATATAGAATTATAGAAACATAGAAAATAGGTGCAGGAGTAGGCCATTCAGCCCTTCGAGCTGCTTATCAAGTCTTGAGTATATCCCAAATTGCTTTACAATCAAATTACTTTTGAAGTGCATTTTCATAATCAAATGCAGCAGCCAGTTTGTGTACAGCAAAGTCCCACAACAGCAAAATGAGATGAATGACCAACCAATCTGCATTTAGTGGTGTTGTTCGAGGGAGGAATGTTGGCCTTGACATCCGTAGAACTTTCTGCTCTTTGAATAATGCCGTAGGATCTTTTACGTCCATCTGAAAAGGCAGATAGGGTCTTAATTTAATGTATTTTCCATCAACAGCACCTCACATAATGCAGCACTTCCTTAGTACTGTATCATGCCCCTAGCCTAAATTATATGCTCAAATCCTAGAGTGCAGCA
This sequence comes from Pristiophorus japonicus, assembly GCF_044704955.1. NCBI lineage: Eukaryota > Metazoa > Chordata > Chondrichthyes > Pristiophoridae > Pristiophorus > Pristiophorus japonicus. The sequence goes on from NC_091987.1 coordinate 60,666,437, forward strand.
TTGTCGGAAATGCCAACCTTCAGATGAAAAATTCAAACTGTTCAGGTGGACTTTAAAGATCCCATGGCATTATTCAAAGAACAAGGAGTGCTGGTCAATATTCCTCCTTCAAGTTAGCACCAGCCCAAAAAAAATTAACTGGTAATTAATGTCATTGCTAATGGTAGGATTTTGCTGCATTTACCTACTTAATAACAGTTATTGTGCTGCCAAGTAATTCATTGCATGTGAAGTGCTTTGGAGTGTTTCTGAAAAGGTTCGATATAAATGCAAATCTTTAAAATACACTGGAATTTAAACAAAAAAGTTATTTTGTCTAAACTTGGTTAATAGACTTTGTGATCATCTTTTATCTGACCAAGACTCAATGATGGGTTACCTGCTTAGAGCTATAGCTGGCTATCTTTGCGATGTGGAGTCTGATATGGAACGACTATGCAGGCAGGGACGGTCTGTGATTTCCGTGTGAGTGTTTTTTTTAGCAAGGTTACAGGCATTATCAGTTTGATCCGCAGGAGATGTTTTAGCTTGATCGAGGCTAATCCCTTCTCACACTACAGATTTGTCAATGCATTAAATGATGGCTTTTAGAAAAATTACCGCCAGCTTCCTGATTTTTGTTTTTGCTGGGAATTCAATCGAGACAGGAACCACTACTATTGATTTGAAGACGCGAGAAACAACAGATTCTGCTCAAGGTCGGCATCATGTTCAGTAATTAAATCATTAAACAAACAGACTTTGTCAATTCATGATAATGATTTGTTCAATTTCTCATTATTCATATTTCAAACGTGTCTGTTACGTGCTGCAAATCTGAATTTCAAACACCTTACGCTATTTGCCTTACTTTGCAAAAGGAGTACATTTTTGAACGGACTACTTAACTTGGTGTTTTGTTTCGTTTGTATTTTTTTCTAGATAGCGTCCGGTAAAGATCACCTCGGCACATCTGTATCCTGAGATGCCACAGATGAAAAAACACAGAGATGCTTCTGATCATTTTAAACGGTAATTTATATTACCATTCATTTTGATTAACTATTCGGCTCCTAGATTAACCTTTGTGTGATTTCTTTGCAGTCATCAAATATAAGATGGAAATTTGTATTCTTGGTTCTTAGTTCAAGTCATTTATTTAATTAACCTCGCTGACTGTACATTTTCTTTTAACCCCCGCATCTTTCGCTTGACTTTTCTTTACCATTTCCATTATCGCTTGGCTTGATAATCCTATTCTTGCAGCATATATTTTCCGCCTCGTATTTTCTCCTGATATTCCTTTCTCTTTAAGCGTTTCTTTCTTGCTTTATAATATATTTCCCCTAGCCATTCATGAGTTTGTTATACCCCAGCTGATGATGATTCAGTATCTGTGGTAGTTTTTATTTATAGCAAGAACCACTTGCGCCTATTATTGAGAATATGAAATCTCTCTATCTTCTCCCTGCACCTCCTTGGTCACCTCAGTCTATCTGACTGAGAGGCCCGGTTGCCAATCTGGTCTCCATCCTCCTTTAAACCACTCTGAGCCAGTTGGTAGGAAGTAAATAGTTGACCTCAGTGCCCACATGCAAAAGAGGCAAAAATGAAAACCCCATGGTTGCCTTTCCTGATCCTATATAGACTTTGGTGGTAAGTACAGATAGATGTAGAATGAGCGCAGGATTAGGCTCAGCTGTGATACCCGCCAGAGTCCAATAATGTGTTTACCTTTAGGCGCACAGATGAAGAATGCTCATTTGGGCAAAGTCTAGGAGGATTTCAAAAAGGAAGAAAAACTTGCATTTATATAGCGCCTTTTAAGACCACCCAATGTCTCAAAGCGCTTGCACAACCACTGTTGTGACGTGGGAGCCAACTTGCGCACAGCAAACTCCCACAAACAGCAATGTGATAAGGACCACATAATCTGTTTTTGTTATGTTGATTGAGGGATAATTATTGGCCGTGATCCCCTGAAAGAGCAGACGGCCTTCTGTTTAACATCTCATCCGTGAGACAGCACCTCCGACAGTGCAGCGCCCTTTCAGTGTCAGCCTTGGTACTCAAGTTCCTGGAGTGGGATTTGAACCCACAACCATTTTGTTCCAGAGGCTAGCCACTGAGCCACAGCTGACACTGTAGTACAATACCCAACACGGGAGTCACCAGTTTCAAGGGAGGAGACGAGGTAATCAAAATTTAATGCAACACGTTTGCCAAAGTCATTTTAATGAAGAGAGGACCAGCATAGACCGATTGGACCGAATGGCCTGTTTCTGTGGTGTTCATTCTATGTAATGTAATTCTATGTAAATTGACCAAAATAGATTATTTGAAAGGTTGATTTTAGCAAAATAAAATGAAATGGAAGAATTGTATTTAGTAATATATTTATTTATTTCTCCCATTATATGTATCCCTTCATTTTGATCTGAATTTTCCTTAATTTGTCTTTTCTGTTATCTCCTGGGTCTTCATTTTTTTCATCCGTTTTCTGCGTTATCGTCTAATTTCTATCTTCGTCTATTTTCTTTGTCGATTTTTATTTCACTCTTTTTTATTGAATTTACCTCTCAGTGGTTTTTCTTGCTCCCCAGTATGTCCCTGCTCTTTGGTCTTGTGCCCGTCTATGTCCTCCCGCTTGTACCTGTACTCAGGAACGGAGCTATGCGGTTCTCTGCGACCGAGCTAGACTGCCGCACGTCCTCAGGGAGTTCCCCTGTGAGGCCTCCGCTATCAACTTGGATAAAAACAGCATTAAATTTTTGTCAGAGAAGGCCTTCGGTACTCTGCCAGCCCTCCGATCCTTATCCTTAGACCACAACAACATCTCCTTCATCACCCCGGGCGCTTTTAAAGGGTTGCCCAACCTCACCGAGCTCAAACTGGCACACAACGAATACATTAAATACCTGCACACCAGGACTTTCACTGGTCTCAAACGCCTCCTGAAACTCGACTTGTCCAATTGCAATCTATTTAATATCCCAGACCGGATCTTTATAGCAGTCACTTCTCTGCAAGAGCTAGCTTTGTGGCAGGACAACTTCAGGAGAATCCCTGGAGCAGTGAGGGGGATGGAGAGTCTAACCCGTTTGTACTTGGAGCGGAACAGGATTGAAGCAGTTGCTTATAACTCTCTGCAAGGATTAGTCAACTTGAAATATTTAAATCTTCAAGATAACAAAATTGCGGTAATACACGACAAAGGTTTTCAAGACTGCGTGACATTGGAGTATCTCTATCTTAATGACAATCTTCTGAGCAATCTTCCCAAGTTTGCTTTTAAAGAACTCAGACTCCTGAAGATGTTAAACCTGGGAGGTAACACTTTGGTGAATGTGTCCAGTAATTGGTTTAGTGAGCTGGTTGAGCTGGAAGTCCTCTATCTAGACAGAAACACGATCAGTTACATCGAAGAAGGGGCCTTTGAAAACTTGACCAGTTTAATCTCCCTGCATCTGAATAGCAATAACCTGACTTCACTGCCCCTTTTAGTCTTTCAGCCAGTGTACTTCATAGGGAGACTTTTTGTTTTCAGAAATCCTTGGGGCTGTGATTGTGAGATGGAGTGGTTGAAGGAATGGATGGAAAACTACAAATTGGTTCGGGACATCCCGTGTGCCTCTCCATCTTCAGTAGCCGGCATGGACCTGAGTCAGGTGCTCTTCGCCAAATCTGCAGAAGGTATCTGCCTGGATCCGCCAGAACAGAACGTCACAGCTTACACCCCAACCCCGACAGAGTGGCTGCGATCCACCACAGAGAGTAGGTTCAGTAGCCTTATCTCTAAATTACTTTTTCCAAAAATGTACGAGGATACTGCGAACACTACCGAAGTATTTAGGAACGTGTCAGACCTGGGCGGAGTCAGTGAGGAGGTGTCTGCAGCAGCTAATGTGGAATTTCATCCTAATAATACACACATTCCCATCCTCCTTACGTTCATTATCATTATATTTTATAATATATGAGTCAGTATTTCATTTTGCATTCTGGTGTTGCCGGATTTCCTGCGATTTACTAAAGAGCACAGGGGCCGGACGGGATGCATCCGAATGCACTCTGCGACCATTAAAAAGGACACAATTGGGAAAGTCAAATTTGAACGTCGCACTCCGAAGGTTGTGATTATAACAGGGAGTTCGGCCTTCTGTTTGTGAAGTTTTACTCTGGCTGCAGTTCTTGTAATTGCAAAGTTCTCCAAGTCATCCAGTGTCACAGGGTAACATCCAGGTCTCGTTCTGGAATTTATCCCAACAACAAATCGCCGGGATGTAAATGATCTAATGCCGTAGTTTATATCTACATTGAAGTTCTGCATAAAAAGCGATGTCTTTAGTTCATGTATTGTATTTTGTAATTTCACAGCACCAACTGCAACTGTTTTTTAAAGGAACTATATTTTGTAAGGGGAATACAGAATCATGTTGTTTATGTTGGAGATTCTGATTACCGCGTTCGTCGAGTTCAAATGTACAGTTATTGAAGATTTTACTATTACATCCTGTAATTTAGTAATAACGTGGCGTAATATAATCTGTGAAGTGTTGTGTCTTTGTAATGTATTTTAACCAAAATATAATACATGCAACATTAAAAGCGTATCTTGTAAGAATTCATTTGTATGAAATTATTACATAAGCGCGTCCCTCAGTAAAACGAAATATAGCTGAGAAATACAGGATGTTGGCCACGATAACCATTTGATCCCTTATGCACGATTTTCAGGGATTTATGCTTTGATCTGTTATTCAATGGTAATCTGGGAGAATTGGGGTAATCGCTGTTTTACTGCCCTGAAGCAGCAAATGAAAGCTGTAACGTAATCTTTAGAAATGTTAGTTTCATATAACTGACTGAAAATGGGAGTTAGTTTATATAGTATTAAAAGGAAAAGATTGAAACTAGTCTTCTATTGAGACAGGATTTTTAACAAAACGTTATCACACTTTGCATAAATTTTGCATAAAGGCTGATTTATTAAACCGAATATTAATTGAAGACAGAAGATGTTATGGTCCCATGGTTTCTGAAAATTCTATCTTTGTATTATATGCTGGGTATATATATCATCTGTGTACTAAACTTGGATGTCTAGAGCATGAAAGTGACCGACACAGCACAAACTCCTTCCGGAGGTCCTTTCCACTATGCTTACAGCAAATGTCCTTCTATAGCTGATGCGGAAATGTGGACACTTGGAATGAGAGATACTGGAAGGTATTATCCAGAGGCCAGGTATGAGAGCAAGTGCTCATATAGCCAGAGTTTAGTGCCTATCACAGCTGTGTTGCAGAGAGGCAAGCAGGTGCTTGGGATTTTTCTACTTGACACCAAATAATCCTGCAAGCCAATGCTCTAACAGATAGGATGGACAAGTACTGACAGTTTATTCATGCTCTGTATTGGTATGCTGCCTGGTTTTAGCTAGTTGAATTCCACTTGGGGAACCCTAATCCTTTGTCTGTCTGATATTAAATTAAACAAATGAACACTGTGATGACTGAAGACATTGGTTTTGGCCTCCACCAAAACCCTATCCCATTGCCAGTGACTCCCTGACTCTGTATTCAGGCTGAACCCTATATCCTTTCTGTTATATATGTAAACCTGTAAATACGTTTTTTAACCACCAGAGGGCTCATCCCCTGGAGTCCCAAGGGATCCCACAATCCCTTAGGAGCACCTGTATATAAGGAGGCCTCACAGGCTGGAGAGGAACTCTGGAGACCTGTAATAAAGGACTACGATCACACATTACTTTGAGCTTACAGTATCTGGTCAGATTCTTTATTCTAGACATAACAACTGGCGATGAGATACAGATGACGAACCCCACCGCAACAATGCAGAGAACCGTGGGCATCCTGGAGAAAATTTTGGAGGGAGATGATTGGGAACCCTTCGTGGAGCGACTCGACCAATACCTCGTGGCCAATGAGCTGGAAGTAGAAGCGAACACTGCCAAACGAATGGCGATCCTCCTCACCATTTGTGGGGCACCAACATATGGCCTCATGAAAAATCTGCTCACTCCAGCGAAACCCACAGAGAAATCGTACGATGATTTGTGCACACTGGTCCGGGAGCATCTAAACCCGAAGGAAAGCGTTCTGATGGCGAGGTACCGGTTCTACACGTAAAAGAGGTCTGAAGGCCAGGAAGTGGCGAGCTACGTCGCTGAGCTAAGGCGCCTTGCAGGACATTGCGAATTTGAAGGACACTTGGAGCACATGCTCAGGGACTTCTTTGTACTTGGCATTGGCCATGAAGTAATACTTTGCAAATTTTTGATTGTAGAGACCCCAACCTTGAGTAAAGCCATAGCGATAGCCCAGGCGTTCATCGCCACCAGTGACAATACTAAACAAATCTCTCAGCACATGTGTGCTGCTGCAAGTACTGTGAACAAAGTAATGTTGTTTTCAAATTGTAACATACAGGGCAGGACTCACATGCCTGCAGCTGCACGTCCGCAGATGTCTCGGAGTCCACTATCAAGAGTGCTGAATGCAAGGCCATTAACACCCTGTTGGCGCTGCGGAGGTGATCATCATTTCCATTCATGCCTCTTCAAAGGATATGTTTGCAAGGGCTGTGGAACAATGGGACACCTCCAATGTATGTGCAGGCGAGCTGCAAACCCTGCTAATCCTGAAAACCATCATGTTGCAGAGGAGGACAGATCCATGGTGGATCACGATGAACCAGAGCCTCAGACTGAGGAGGCAGAGGTATATGGGGTGCACACATTTACCACAAAATGTTCCCTGCTGAAGGTTGAATTAAGTGGACTCCCGGTGTCAATGGAGCTGGACACGGGCGCAAGCCAGTCCATAATGAGCAAAAAGACTTTCGATAAATTGTGGTGCAGCAAGGCTTCAAGGCCTGTCCTGACTCCCATTCGTACTGAATTGAGAACGTACACAAAAGGAACTAATTCCCATAATCGGTAGTGCTACCATAAAGGTCTCTTACAATGGAGCGGTGCACAATTTACTACTCTGGGTGGTACCGGGCGATGGCCCCATGCTGTTTGGCAGGAGCTGGCTGGGAAAGATACGCTGGAACTGGGACGATGTCCGAGCGCTCTCGTCCATCGACGACACTCCATATGCACAGGTCCTAAACAAGTTCCCCTCGCTGTTCGAACCGGGCATCAGGAAGTTCCAAGGAGCAAAAGTGCAGATCCACTTGATTCTGGGGGCGCGACCCATCCATCACAAGGCGAGAGCGGTACCGCATATGATAGAGAGGGTGGAGATCGAGCTGGACTGGCTGCAACGAGAGGACATCATTTCGCCGATTGAATTCAACGCGTGGGCCAGTCAATTGTTCCAGTCCTCAAGGAAGACGGCACCATCAGAATCAGCGGTGATTACAAAGTAACTATCAATCGTTTCTCCCTGCAGGATCAATACCCGCTACCAAAGGCAGATGACCTAGTTGCGATGCTGGTGGGAGGAAAAATGTTCACGAAGCTGGACTGGACCTCGGCCTACATGACGCAGGAGCTGGAGGAATCATTGAAGGGCCTCACCTGCATCAACATGCACAAAGGTCTCTTCATTTACAACAGATACCCATTTGGGATTCGATCAGCCGCAGCGATATTCCAGAGGAACATGGAAAGCTCACTGAAGTCGGTCCCGCGCACGGTGGTCTTCCAGGACGACATCTTGGTTACAGGTCGGGACACTGTTGAGCACTTGCAGAACCTGGAGGAGGTTCTTAGTCGGCTTAATCATGTGGGGCTCAGGTTAAAATGCTCAAAATGCGTTTTCTTGGCGCCTGAAGAGTTCCTGGGGAGAAAAAGCAAGGTGGACAGCATCAGGCCCACCGATTCGAAGATGGAGGCAATCAAGAATGCATCGAGACCACAGAACGTGACGGAGCTACGGTTGTTTCTGGACTCCTGAACTATTTTGGTAACTTCTTAACAAGGTCTCAGCAACTGTTAGAACCACTGCACTCTTTACTGCATAAAGGGGAAGAATGGGTATGGGGTAAAAGGCAAGAAAATTCCTTTGAGAAAGCTAGGAAACTGTTATGCTCAATTTTGCTTGTGTTGTATGATCCATGTAAGCGTTTGGTACTAGCATGTATGCATCGTCATACGGTGCCGGGTGTGTATTGCAACAAGCGAATGAATCTGGGAAATTGCAACCAGTTGCTTATGTATCCAGAAGTCTGTCTAAGGCTGTGAGGGCCTAAAGCCCATGATCGAAAAAGAAGCATTAGTGTGTGTTTATGGGGTAACGAAAATGCATCAATATTTGTTTGGGCTCAAATTTGAATTGGAAACCGACCATAAGCCACTTATATCCCTCTTTTCTGAAAGTAACAGGATAAATACGAATGCATCGGCCCGCATCCAGAGATGGGCGCTCACGTTATCCGCATACAGCTACGCCATCCGCCATAGGCCAGGCACAGAAAACTGTGCCGATGCTCTCAGTAGGCTGCCATTGCCCACCACAGGGGTGGAGATGGCACAGCCCGCAGATTTAGTCATGGTAATGGAAGCATTCGAGAGTGAGCAATCACCTGTTACCGCCCGACAGATTAGAACGTGGACGAGCCAGGACCCCTTACTGTCCTTGGTAAAAAATTGTGCGCTCCATGGGAATTGGTCTAGTGTCCCATTAGAGATGCAGGAAGAAATAAAGCCGTACCAGCGGCACAGAGATGCCTCCTATGGGGTAATTGGGTAGTGGTGCCAAAAAAGGGCAGGTACACTTTCATTAGTGACCTCCACAGTACCCACCCAGCCATTGTGATGATGAAAGCGATAGCCAGATTCCACGTGTGGTGGCCCAGTATCGATGCAGACTTAGAGTCCTGCATGCACAAATGTAACACATGTTCACAGCTAAGCAATGCACCCAGGGAGGCGCCACTAAGCTTATGGTCCTGGGCCTCCAAACCATGGTCCAGGGTTCATGTCGACTATGCAGGCCATTCTTGGGAAAAATGTTTCTAGTGGTTGTAGCTGCGTACTCCAAATGGATTGAATGTGAGATAATGTCGGCAAGCACGTCCGCTTCCACCATTGAAAGCCTGCGGGTCTGTTTGCCACGCACGGCCTGCCTAATTTCCTTGTGAGTGACAATGGGCAGTGCTTCACCAGTGCCAAGTTCAAAGAGTTCATGACTGCAATGGGATCAAACATGTAACATCAAACCACATCCACAAGCAGAGAGAGCAGTGCAAACAATCAAGCAGAGCTTGAAGAGGGTAACTGAAGGCTCACTGCAGATTCAACTATCCCGAATCCTGCTTAGTTACCGCACAAGACCCCACTCGCTCACTGGGGTTCCCTCCGCTGAACTGCTCATGAAAAGGTCACTCAAGACAAGGCTCTCGTTAGTCCACCCTGATTTACATGAACAGGTAGAGAACAGGCGGCTTCAACAGAATACATATGATCGTGCAAATGTGTCCCGCGAAATCGAGATTAATGATCCTGTATTTGTGTTGAACTATGGACAAGGTCCCACGTGACTTCCTGGCACTGTCGTGGTCAAAGAGGAGAGTAGGGTGTTTCTGGTCAAACTTTCAAATGGATTCACCTGCAGAAAACACTTGGAGCAAACCAAACTCAGATTCACGGACTACCCAGAACAACCCACAATAGGCTCTACCTTTTTTGACCCCCCCCCCCCCCCCCCCAACACACACACACACACACAAGTGGCAACCGACCCAGCGGTTGACCACGAAGCAGAACCCATCACTTGCAGCAGCCCAGCAGGACTCACCACGGACAGCAGCCCAGTGAGGGTCCAACAAACGACTTTCCATCACTAAAACCACTTTTTTCCACTTTCACAACATTGCCTGCCTCCACTCCTACCGCACCCCTCCTGCTGCTATAATCCATAATCAGGCTTTCATCATCACTGGACTCAATTTCTTACCAACCTTCTGACCTCCACTCTCTACAAACTCCAACACCTCTGCACAAGCATTTGCTCAGATTGCAGGGTTCCCCATGGTGCACATTGTCTTGCGGGCGCTGCATGTCAATTCTGTCATGTACCGGAACCAAATGGGATTCCACGCATCAAAGTCCAGCTTTGTCAGTCATGATGCCTTCATTCTGCGTCAGTCCACTGCGCCAGCTGTATTTCAGCCACCATGGCAAACCAAAGGGTTGCTACTGGCCGACAAGGACCATCAGCTGACGACATGACTCATGACTCTGGTGGCAACCTACGCACACATGCGCAGCATGCATACAATGAGAGCCATGCTGCCACTAGAAATGTGATAGAGCTGACCATTGGCATGCTGAAGCAATGATTCTGCTGCTTGGATCACTCTGGAGGAACCTTGCAGTACTCAACTGAGCAGGTCTCAAGATTCATGGTCATAAGCTGCATGCTGCACAACCTTGCCATTATGAGGGGACAGCCTTTTCCACTACCTATCAGCACAAAGCTGAGGAGCAGGAGGAGGAGGAGAAGAAGGAGGGAGAAGAGGAGGACATGGAAGAGCAGGAGCTGGAAGAGGGAGATGGCAACCTAGACAACCCCTTACTGCCCGGGCTGTATGTGAAGAACTAACTCAAGTGCGACACCAGCAACCTCAACTCCAATTCCCCATTCACCAACTGTCCCACATTTTCCAACAGTCTATCGACTCTGGATCAGTTCCTATGGACTGGAGGGTGGCTAATGTAACACCACTGTTTAAAAAAGGAGGGAGAGAGAAAACGGGTAATTATAGACCGGTTAGCCTGACATCAGTGGTGGGGAAAATGTTGGAATCAATTAATAAAGATGAAATAGCAGCGCATTTGGAAAGCAGTGACAGGATCGGTCCAAGTCAGCATGGATTTATGAAAGGGAAATCATGCTTGACAAATCTTCTAGAATTTTTTGAGGATGTAACTAGTAGAATGTACAAGGGAGAACCAGTGGATGTGGTGTATTTGGATCTTCAAAATGCTTTTGACAAGGTCCCACCCAAGAGATTGGTGTGCAAAATCAAAGTACATGGTATTGGGGGTAATGTACTGATGTGGATAGAGAACTGGTTGGCAGACAGGATGCAGAGAGTCGGGATAACCGGGTCCTTTTCGGAATGGCAGGCAGTGACTAGTGGAGTGCCGCAGAGCTCAGTGCTGGCACCCCAGCTCTTTACAATATACATTAATGATTTAGATGAAGGAATTGATTGTAATATCTCCAAGTTTGCAGATGACACTAAACTGGGTGGTGGTGTGAGCTGTGAGGAGGACGCTAAGAGGCTGCAGGGTGACTTGGACAGGTTAGGTGAGTGGGCAAACGCATGGCAGATGCAGTATAATGTGGATAAATGTGAAGTTATCCACTTTGGGGGCAAAAACACGAAGGCAGAATATTATCTGAATGGTGGCAGATTAGGAAAGGGGGAGGTGCAACGAGACCTGGGTGTCAAGTCATTGAAAGTTGGCATGCAGGTACAGCAGGCGGTGAAGAAGCAAATGGTATGTTGGCCTTCATAGCTAGGGGATTTGAGTATAGGAGCAGGGAGGTCTTACTGCAGTTGTACAGGGCCTAGGAGAGGCCTCACTTGGAATATTGTGTTCAGTTTTGGTCTCCTAATCTGAGGAAGGACATTCTTGCTATTGAGGGAGTGCAGCGAAGGTTCACCAGACTGATTCCCGGGATGGCGGGACTGACATATGAGGAGAGACGGGATCAACTGGACCTTTATACACTGGCGTTTAGAAGGATGAGAGGGGATCTCATAGAAACTTACAAGATTCTGACGGGACTGGACAGGCTAGATTCAGGAAGAATGTTCCCGATGTTGGGGAAGTCCAGAACCAGGGGACACAGTCTTAGGATAAGGGGTAGGCTATTTAGGACTGAGATGAGGAGAAACTTCTTCACTCAGAGAGTTGTTAACCTGTGGAATTCCCTACTGCAGAGAGTTGTTGATGCCAGTTCATTGGATATATTCAAGAGGGAGTTAAATATGGCCCTTACGGCTAAAAAGACCAAGGAGTATGGAGAGAAAGCAGGAAAGGGGTACTGAGGGAATGATCAGCCATGATCTTATTGAATGGTGGTGCAGGCTTGAAGGGCCGAATGGCCTACTCCTGAACCTATTTTCTATGTTTCTTACCTTCCCTATGTCACTGACCATCTCATCGTCCTCTTGGCCACAATGCAAAAACAAAAGCTACCACAAAATAAACATTCCAAACCAAATTTATAAATGATATAAGAACATAAGAAATAGGAGCAGGAGTAGGCCATTCGGCCTCTCAAGCTTGCTCCACTATTCAATAAGATCATAACTGATCTTCTACTTCAAATCCAGTTTCCTGCATTCTACCCATATACCTTGATTCCCTTAATATCCAAAAATCTATCGATCTCTGTCTTGAATATACTCTCACAGCCCTCTGGGGTAGAGAATTCTAAAGATTCACTACCCACTCAGTGAAGAAATTTCTCCTCATCTCAGTCCTAATAGCTTCTTCCGAACTGTGACCCCTGGTTCTAGACTCCCAGCCAAAGGAAACATCCTCCCTGCATTTACCCTGTCAAGCCCTGTAATAATTTTTTATGTTTCAATAAGATCACCTTTCATTCTTCTAAACTCTGGAGAATATAGGCCTTGTCTACTCGATCTCTCCTCATTGGACAATCGCCCATCCGAGGAATCAGTCTGGTGAACCTTCATTGCACTCTCTCTATGGTAAGTATATCCTTCCTTAGGTAAGGAGACCAAAACTGTACACAGTACTCCAGGTGCGGTCTCACCAGGGCCCTATAGAATTGCAGTAAGATAGCTTTACTCATACTCAAATCCTCTTGTAACAAAGACCAACATACCATTTGCTTTCTTAATTGCTTGCTGTACCTGTATGTTAACTTTCAGTGATTCATGTACAAGGACACCTAGCTCCCTTTAAACATCAGCATTTCCCAATGTCTCACCATTTAAAAAATATTCTGCTTTTCTATTTTTCCTACCAAAGTGGATAACTTCACATTGCTGCATAGGCAGCCATCATCATCATAGGCAGTCCTTCAGAATCGAGGAGGACTTGCTTCCACTCCCAAAGTGAGTTCTTTGATGGCTGAACAGTCCGATACGAGAGCCACAGACCCTGTTACAGGTGGCACAGACATTCATCGGGGGAAGGGGTCGGTAGGGCTGGTTTGCAGCGCACTCCTTCCGCTGCCTACGCCTGGCCTCTTCATGCTCCTTGCATCGAGACTCAAAGAGCTCAACGCCCTCCGGGATGGACTTTCTCCACCTCGGGTGGTCTGCGGCCAGGGTCTCCCAGGTGTCAGTGGTGATGTCGCACTTTACCAGGGAGGCTTTAAGAGTGTCCTCATAATGTTTCCGCTGTCCTCCTTTGGCTCATTTACCATGAAAGAGCTCCGCATAAAGCATTTGCTTAGGGAGTCTCATATCTGGCATGCGTACTATGTGGCCTGCCCAGCGAAGCTGATCGAGTGTGGTCAGTGCTTCAATACTGGGGATGTTAGCCTGGTCGAGGACACTGATGTTGGTGAGCTTGTCCTCCCAGGAGATTTGCAGGATCTTGCGGAGACATCGTTGGTGATATATCTCCAGCGACTTGAGGTGCCTTCTGTAATTCGTCCATGCCTCAGATCCATACAGGAGGGCGGGTATTACTACAGCCCTGTAGACCATGAGCTTGGTGGTAGATTTGCGGGCCTGGTCTTCAAACATTCTTTTCCTCAGGTGGCCGAAGGCTGCGCTGGCGCACTGGAGGCGATGTTGAATCTCCGCATCAATGTCTGCCTTTGTTGCTAAGAGGGTCCCGAGATATGAGAAATGGTCCACGTTGTCCAGGGCCGCACCGTGGATCTTGATGATTGGAGGGCAGTGTTGTGCAGCGATGACAGGCTGGTGAAGGACCTTTGTCTTACGGATATTAAGCGTAAAGCCCATGCTTTCATATGCCTCAATGAATACATTGACTATATCCTGGAGTTCAGCCTCTGAATGTGCACAGACGCAGGCATTGTCCGCATACTGCAGCTCAATGACAGAGGTTGGGGTGATCTTGGACCTGGCCTGGAGGCGGCATAGGTTAAACAGCTTCCCACTGGTTCTGTAGTTTAGTTCCACTCCAGCGGGGAGCTTGTTGATTGTGAGGTCGAGCATGGTGGTGAGGAAGATTGAGAAGAGTGTTGGAGCGATAACGCAGCCCTGTTTGACCCCGGTCCGGATGTGGATTGGGGCTGTAATGGATCCGTTGGGAAGGATCACGGTCTGCATATCGTCATGAAGCAGGCAAAGGATGTTGACAAACTTTTGGGGGCATCCGAAACGTAGGAGGACGCTCCATAGACCCTCACGGTTGACAGTGTCAAAGGCGTAAGATCGAAAAAGGCCATGTATAAGGGCTGGCACTAGTACCTGCTCCCTGCATTTTTCCTGCAACTGTTGCGCTGCAAAGGTCTGTTGTGCCCTGTAGGGGACGAAATCCGCATTGTGATTCCGGGAGGAGCTCCTCGGCCACAGGGAGAAGATGATTTCCCAGTGGCTGATAGCAGGGAGATTCCCCTGTAGTTGCCGCAGTCGGACTTGTCCTCCTTTTTAAAAATGGTCACAATCACTGCATCTCTGAGATCTCCCGGCATGCTCTCCTCCCTCCAGATGAGAGAGATGAGGTCATGTATCTGCGCCAACAGCGCCTCTCTACATATTTTAGCGCCTCAACAGGGATTCCATCCGTACCCATAGCCTTGTTATTCTTAAGCTGTTTTATGGCTTTGCCAACCTCGTGCAACGTTGGAGTTTCACTGAGTTGGTGGTGGGTGGCATACTATGGGATGGAATCGAGAACACTCGAGTCAAAGGCAGAGTCTTGATTGAGGAGATCTTCAAAGTGCTTCTTCCATCGGGCCCTGACAGCCTCGGTGTCCTTGATGAGTGCCTTCCCATTCTTGGCCAGGAGTGGGGAGGGGCCTTCGGAGTTTGGACCATAGGTGGCCTTGACTGCAGTGAAGAATCCTCACATACCGTGGCTGTCGGCCAGTTGTTCTATCTCCTGTGCTTTCTCCATTCACCATCTGTTCTTTAGGTCCCGAGTTTTTTGTTCACCCTGAGTCTTGAGCCGTTTGTAATGTTGTTTTGCAGCTCCCCAGTTGGGCTGTTGCTTGAGGCTTAGAAATGCTTTGCGCTTGCCGATCTATTAGTTCTTCGATCTCCTGATCATTTTCATCAAACCACTCCTGATGTTTTCTGGTTGAGTGACCAAGTGTCTCTTCACAGGCACTGGTTATAGAGGCCTGGAGGGCAGACCAAGCGCGGTGGGCATTCAGCATCATCAAGGCACGCCAGATTGACTGTGAGATGCTGGCTGTATAGGGCTCTCTTAACTGGGTCTCTAAGTGCCCCGGCATTAACTTTTTTGCGGAACTGCTTCTGCTGTCCCCTCTGCTTTGGGGCAATGTTAATGTTGATGATGGATCGGATTAGGCGGTGGTCTGTCCAGCAGTCGTCAGCTCCTGTCATAACACGGGTGATGCACACATCCTTGCGATCCCTGGCTCGGACGTTGACATAGTCAAGCAGGTACTAGTGTTTGGAGCGAGGGTGTTGCCACAATGCCTTGTATTTGTCCCTCTGGGGGAACAGGGTGTTGGTAATGAGGAGTTCATGTTCTAGACATTTTGTCAAGAGTAGGGTACCACTGGAATTGGCTTTCCCTACCCCATCTCTGCCAATCATGCTTCCCCAGAGGGCTGTGTCTTTGCCAACCCTGGCGTTAAAATCACCCAGGAAGATCAATTTGTTGCCCGTGGGGACACGGGACAAGGATGTCTCAAGGTTGGAATAAAAATCCTCTTTAGCCTCATCCGCTGCATCGAGTGTGGGGGCGTATGCACTGATGACTGTGGCACATTGGTTCCGAGATAGGGTGATACGGAGAGTCATGAGGCGTTCGTTGACCCCACAGGGGGAGTCTTTGAGGTGGTCAACCTGCTTATTCTTGACGGCAAAGCCGACTCCATGAAGGCGGCGTTCTGCCTCTGGTTTTCCTTTCCATAAGAAGGTGTAACCTCCACCAAGTTCCTTCACTGGCCTTCCCCTGCCCGCCGGGTCTCGCTTAGGGGCGGCGATGTCAATGTCAAAATGTTTGAGTTCCCGGGCAACTATGGCGGTGCGGTGTTTCGGTCTGTTGCTGTTGGGATTGTCACAACTTCACATTTCTCCACATTATATTCCATTTGCCATGTTATTGCCCACTCACTTAGCCTGTCTATTTCCTCCTGAAGCCTCTTTGCATCCTCCTCACAACTTACATTCCCACCTAGTTATAGCCTGCCAACCCAAAAATGACCAGTTTATTCCTACTCTGTTTTCTGTCCGTTAACCAATCCTCAATCCATGCTAGTATGTTACCCCCAATACCATGAGCCCTAATTTTGTTTATTAACCTCGTGTGGCACCTTATCGAATGCCTTCTGAAAATCCAAATACACCACATTCACTGGTTCTCCCTTATCTACTCTGCTAGTTACAACCTCAAAAACTCTTAACAAATTCGTTAAACATGATTTCCCTTTCATAAATCCGTGTTGACTTTGCCCAATCCTATTATTCTTTTCTAAGTGCCCTGTTACCACATTCTTAATAATAGATTCTAGCATTTTTCCTATTCCTGGTGTCAAGCTAACTGGTCTGTAGTTCCCCATTTTCTCTCTCCCTCCTTTCTTAAGCAGTGGGGTTACATTTGCTACCTTCCAATCCATGGGAACCATTCTAGAATCTATGGAATTTTTAAAGATGACAACCAATGCATCCACTATCTTTATAGCCACCTCTTTCAAAATCCTAGGATGTAGGCGATCAAGTCCAAGGGATATAATGCCATATTGCATACAAGCATAAACTAGTTACCCTTTGCATTCCCTTAGTGCCTATTTTCTGTGTGTCTTTGCCTGTCCAAGTACTATTCCAGTGACTGCAGCATGGCTGGTGGAAGGCTTCTGACTTTCAGTAGGGGAGCAGTGGCTGAGGCTACTGGTGCAGTTGGTAGAATGTGGCATTTGAAGATGCATTCATTGACCTTGACCTTCTTGTGGCACTGCATCCAGGTTCTTGGGGCTAGACTCCTGGTAATGATCGCCACAGCTAACTACTCCCACTGCCTTTTCACTGTGTGTCTGAACAGGCTGCTGGCCCTCTATACTGGACAGCTTTCCTAATTTCTACCTCCTGCACCGATACCTCCAGTGCAATGTCCAAATACCTGGGTGCTCATGTTCAGTCATTCTTCTGTTTTTCCCAGGTCAGATTCAGCTCATACAGAACTCCCAGCATCTGCTCCAGCCACAATGCACCTCCCCTTTAAGAGGTGCAGACTAGGTTTAAGCAGTGCAGGCTAGCTTTAAATAGTTCTAGCAAGTATTGATTTTGGGGCCCCCTGCCGATGCATGCAGCTAATCAACAGTTAGTGCTGGCTGTATGCAGAATTCAGGCGAATGAGCAAGCAATGTGAAGATGGCATCCTGCCTGCATTACATTGAACGGGCGCATCGCGATCCCCGCACCCATTTTCGTGGGCTATCCAATCTAGCCCCCTACCCCCTTCTTTTCAATTTTTCCTCCCTCCTGTGCTCTCCAATTCTCCAACTCTGGTCTTCTGTGCATCCCCCCTCCTCCCAGCAACTTCCTCTCAGGTTGCATCCTTCCAACCAGCCCACCCCCTCAAAGGATTAAAGAAGTGTCAGTTAATAGGCAGGCACTAGCAGCCACTGCCATCACAACTGTAGTAGGGTCATCTCATGACTGTGTATCAGACATACAATGCCACCTTCATCCCTTCAGGCCCACTGACAGCTTGCTGCTAAACTTGCTCCTTTCACTGAGAGACCACTAGATGTAGAATGGGTGGTAGGACCACCAAAGCGAAGTACAGTGGTAGACAATAAAAATGCTGTTACATAGATACCGGCACGTTATTGCTTTCTGCAGACTGTTTTTGTTGGGAATCGTCACGTTAAGATACCAACTAATGACAGGATGGTGTAAGGTGGCAGTTAAGATACATTGGAAGGAGATGGACAGCATATAAGTTCTAGGAGCACTGCACGGCCATTGATTTGTCTACAATGCTTGTGTAGGGACAGGATTTGGGATTTACTGGAAGCAGATGCCAATGATTGCTTGTCACACCAGATTTCCTACCTGCACCTCTGTTTCCTCCATTTCCCCCTCCTCTTGTACTGCTGCACCATTGGTCTCTACAATGTCCTGCTGCATGCTTACTCCTCTTTGTATTGCAAAGTTATGCAGTAACCAATAGGGCATAAATACTTTGGAGGCAGTTATTGGGTTATAGAGGAGCACTCTACATTTCCATTTGGACTATTCAGGCATTCACTGAGGCATATGAAAACATAGGCCTTATGCCTAACATCCATAAGACAAAGGTCCTTCACCAGCCTGTCACCGCCACACAGCACTGCCCTCCAATCATCAAGATCCACGGCACGGCCCTGGACAACGTGGACCATTTCCCATATCTCGGGAGCCTCTTATCAACAAAGGCAGATATTGATGCGGAGATTCAGTATCGCCTCCAGTGCACCAGTGCAGCCGTGCAGCCTTCGGCCGTCTGAGGAAAAGAGTGTTTGAAGACCAGGCCCTCAAATCTACCACCAAGCTCATAGTCTACAGGGCTGTAGTAATACCCCCGCCCTCCTGTATGGATGTGAGGCATGGACGATGTATCGAAGGCACCTCAAGTTGTTGGAGATATATCACCGACAATGTCTCCGCAAGATCCTGCAAATCTCCTGGGAGGACAGGCGCACCAACATCAGTGTCCTCGACCAGGCTAACTACCCCAGCATTGAAGCACTGACCATACTCGATCAGCTTCGCTGGGCAGGCCACATAG
Source organism: Pristiophorus japonicus (assembly GCF_044704955.1). Classification (NCBI taxonomy): domain Eukaryota; kingdom Metazoa; phylum Chordata; class Chondrichthyes; family Pristiophoridae; genus Pristiophorus; species Pristiophorus japonicus. The sequence goes on from NC_091987.1 coordinate 60,685,317, forward strand.
TTCGCATGCCAGATAGGAAACTCCCTAAGTAAATGCTTTATGCGGAGCTCCTTCATGGTAAACAAGCCAAAGGAGGACAGCGGAAACGTTATAAGGACACCCTCAAAGCCTCCCTGGTAAAATGCGACATCACCACTGACACCTGGGAGATCCTGGCCGAAGACCGCCCAAGGTGGAGAAAGTATATCCAAGGGCGTTGAGCTCTTCAAGTCTCAACGCAAAGAGCGTGAAGAGGCCAAGCGCAGGCAGCAGAAGGAGCGCACGGCAAATCAGCCCCACCGACCCCTTTCCTCGAGGAATGTCTGTCCTACCTGTAACAGGGTCTGGGGCTCTCGTGTCAGACTGTTCAGCCATCAAAGAACTCACTTTGGGAGTAGAAGCAAGTCCTCTTCAATTCCGAGGGACTGCCTATGATGATGAAATGGAATCTTTACTTTAGCATCACAATGGGATGTTCTACAGTGATGCCAGGCGAGACAGCCCTGTAGTTATATTCTGCTTTTGCTCATATGTTTCTCAGTACAGAGGTTAGTCGTGGTCTCCCAGCAGCCATCCGTTCAATCTATGTGAGCCTTCAAGTAATGTAGGTACCATGCATTGCTGCAAATTAAAGGTATCATGGGTGCTTCCTGGATAAATGGCATTGACTGAATTGTAATGTTTCTATAGCCAGAGTCTACCTGAACATTAATTGGATGGAATCCTTTTCTGTTCATGTAGACAATGGGATTAATTTTAGAAGTGTTGATGCTCACACGAGTGTCATCTACTACACTCTGGAGTAGATGAGTATTCAATGAGTATTTCCTTACAATTTAGAGTCGTAAATTTCACAATCATCCTTTTCACCCTGCTCTGAACTCTATCCAATGTATCATGGTATTTGAAAATAACGTGCTCAAAAATGCCAATGTGACCCATCACTGTTAAAATAACTTGTTCTGACTTATAATCATACGTCCTAAAAATCTATTTACCTTTTGCTAATTTCACATTGATGGAACATTTTCTTAGTACACACAAAGGCTTTTCTTTTTCTACCTTTACAAATGGACCTGCCTCATTATGTGCACGTTTTACATTTCCTGTTCTAATGTGCATAATCTTCCATTCTTTTACATTAAAATTCATTTCCCATTTGCTTTATTTATCCAGTCAACAACTTGCATTTATACAGTGCCTTTAATATAGAAAGCAAAGGCATGAGATTAAAAAAAATGGATGTCAAGCCAAAGGAGCCATTGGGAGGGATCATCAAAAACTGTGTCTAAAGGTGGAAGAAGGGAGTCTTAAGGAGGAAAGGCAGAGGGTTTAAGGAAGGAATTCTGCCAATGGTAGAGGGAAGTGAGGCAGTGGGAAGAATGTACGAGGTCAGAATCCCAGGAAGAGAGTGAGTGAGTTTGGGGGTGATGGGTGGTCGAGCTGGAGGAGGTTAGAGAAAGTAATTTAAACATATTTTTTGGATGTTGCTCATCTTACTTATCCCTGTCACCTGGCCAGAAGAGCTTGGAAATTCCAAATGGGTTACATACTAGTAGATATCCCATGGCTATGTTCATAGCACCCTATTATAAAAGTCAGTGCTCGCTATCAAAATCGTGCAGTAGGAAAAATGACAGAATTATGGAAGAATTTTAAATATACAAAGATAAAAGAACTTGGATTTATATAGTGCCTTTCATAACCTCATGAAATCTCAATGGTGTACCTTTTTGAAGTGCAATTATTGTTATAATGTGGCAATTTGTGCACAGCAAGGTCTCAAAAACAAATGAGATAAATTACAAGGTAATCAGTCTTAGTGACGTTATTTTGAGGGATAAACATTGGGTAGGACATCGAGAAAACTCCTCTGTTCTTCTTTGTATGGTGCCATGGGATCTTGTATGTTCATCCGAGAGGGCAAATGGGGCCTCGGTTTGAAGTCTCATCTAAAAAACGGCACTTCAGATGTTGCACTATTCCAGTGCTGCACTGAAACGACAGCCTAGATTAAATGTTCATCTCTGGAGTGCGGCTTGAACCCACAATCTTCTGATTCAGAGGTGAGAGTGATACCATTGAATCAAGGCTAACACTAAATATATATATTTTATATATACAAATATACTCTTCCCAAATCATTTTCAAATAAAGTCAAGTAGAATAGGGAACTTTGCTAGTCACTGTCAGACAGAACATTTTCTTTTTATGCTCTTCTGTTGCAGTGTCAAGCAAGTTTCAAGTCACACAGATACTACTACTTTTTAAAAAAAAGTAACTCAATGATTTCTGCCTCACTGCAGTTTAGTTCTTGACTCATATGTTGCTTGTAGATGTGCTCATGAAAAACTTTTTCCACGGTTGGTTGAGTTCTATTAATTTTCAGATGGACTAATGTGCAAACATAGAAAATAGGTGCAGGAGTAGGCCATTCGGCCCTTCGAGCCTGCACCACCATTCAATAAGATCATGGCTGATCATTCACCTCTGTACCCCTTTCCTGCTTTCTCTAAAGTAAGGTATTCCATCTTGGAGAAGGAGAAAAGAAATGGACATCAGCCAGCTGGCATCACTTGAAACATCTTTCCCTTTAGGTAGTAATGAAGGATGCAGATATTGAAAAATTTACATCTTAGACTTTCTATCTTCCTCCTGACTAGAGAAGGGCAAGTGCCAATGAGATCTAAGTTAATTACGCTATTCATCTGATAATTATCATCTAAATTATCAATGGCATACGACCAACTCTATCTACACTATGCACAAATAAGGGTTTACATTTTTTGTGTGGTTTCTATAGTACAAATGGACAAGGGTTTCCCCCACCTTACCAGAAACTTTATATTTATTCTTATCTACATTAGTCATGTTGGATGACATTTCTGGATTTCTGAGATTCACATATTCTATGTTCCATGATACCAAAATCAATGACTAAACAGTTAATTGCTGACATCTGAATGCAGATGAAAACTTATTGGTATTCAATTAACAGCATTTTGTTAATTAATATTAATAACATTAAACTGTTTCAGTTGAAGTGTTTGTTGTTGAACATATTAAGCACCAAACTATAAAATTATTCAGTTTGTATGTAGATTGAAGAAAAGTAATCATATTAATCATGACTTAAAAAAAATAAAATGTTCCCATTACATTTGATCATTTTCAATTATTCAAGAATCTCAACTGTACCACTTGTCCTTTAATACAGATTTCCATAGCCAATTGTGTTTCACCAAAGCATCCACGGCATTTATGCAATATTGAACAATATGCACTTTCTGAAATGTATAACAGATATGTAAATCTCCTTTCAATACTGTTAGGAATGGCATTACATCAAAGAAATCAGGAATTAAGTTACAAAATGTCTTAAGGCAAACAATGCATTCCTCTGTGCTCTAAACTCCTGGTGGGAACAGTTTTATAAAATACCATTTCTCTTTATCTGAATGGACTTTCCAGAAAATATGAAAATGCTCAATAATTTCCAGTTGTGAAGTTGTGCTTCATTTTCTTTTACATTTTTCCACAGTATTTTCATTTTTATATTACATGACCAGAGGTACTGTTCAGTTCCCGACGGCCAGCACCATACTGGTCTTACCATTGACCAGTTACAAGAGTATAGAACTTACAGCCCTGTAATTGAAACACAATAATGTCTTAGGCAGCTGTACTGAAGGTCAATATTTGCAGCCTATTCAATTTTACATGGCTGGGTTAGGTTGAGTTCAATATAAGCTTGTAGAAAGACAATTAGGGAATAATAAAAAAAAATCAGAAAAACTGACCACATAAAAGGAAGATAATTTAAAAAAAATTGTCCAATTGCAGTTGTGTTTGTTGTCATCTTCAGAAGCATTGCAGGCCAGTTTGAATGAAGTAATGATGTGAGCTGACTGCTTGTATCGGACCACAAACTATTTCTTCTTTGCACAGTATTTCTTTAGTAAAATTTGTGCATTTTTAATACATTTACTCCAATGATAAAAATTAAACAATTTTTCCAGACGGAACGTAATTAAAATATTTATATTCAAAGACGACACATATCTGAAATGGCGAAACTGGTAATTCTTCCCCTTTAGAACAAATTAAATTGCAACAAAGTACAAACACATTTCACTACATGATTAAAAATCAGTCATTTATAAACTTGCCCACAATGCAAGGGATGTGCATAGGTTTACAGTTTTTTGAATAATAATTCCCTTGGGTAATTTTTCCAACAAATGGAATGTACGTTGCTGTAGAATACAGTTTCCAATACAGATACACCAACAGCATGAATGCTTGTAACTGTCCACATGCAGTAAAACCTGATTCAAATTCCTAAAATGTTTGTACATTTTTAAATTGTAAATGACGGTATCCCCTTTATTAACCTTGACTGGTTTATGTAGAAAAATCAAATCTACTTAATGCTCTTACTACACCTAGCCTCCAAAAATATGATTGTAGACCTCTGTAACTTTGCAGACTCAAAATATCGATTAATGACTTTGACAGATATTTGAGGACTTCAAAAGATGTAAATTCTGCATTTATAATGCATCATCACCAAAGTGAAATTAAGTTTCAAATAATGAGCAAGGGAGCCGGACTGCACTATTTATACTGCTAAATCAAATAGATTCATATTTGAAAAACATTTACCAAAGAAATTGGGTGGGTTTATGAGCTTTAAAGCTTACTTTAAAAAATCTCAGTAAAAACAAGTATTCAAGTAAGTTTTACAGAACCATGTGGGACTTTGGATATGTATAGATCAGGAGGCATTTGTAGATCTGATTTTTGATAACTGAAGTACAACCCTTACACAGCTTTAAAAAGGGACACTGTCACTAAGAGTTTGGTAATTTTCTCTCTCCATCCATCTAGTAGGACATGACAATAGTCAAAAAATTTAGGGCACACTAATCCTAGGCAGTCTATAAGGGGCAAGACTTGATGCAAGGTCATTTACAAAGTCTAACGTCAGGGTGGTGCTAGGGAATGATAAAGTTCATAGTTTCTCTGTCCAGTCCTTAATATACCCAGGATACAGGAACCCATTGTGGTGTAGTACACACAAGTTCAATGGCTTCTTCCAGATGCCTGATGGTCTCATCTATTTCATTGTTGATTATGGTTAGATCAAAGTAGTGTGCATATGTTTTCTGTAGAATTTCTGATTCCTTCTGCAGACGCTGAAGAGATTCATCCTGAGGAATATAAAGATATATTAAATTATAATTAATGTATAAGAGGAGACCATTTATGTCAGTATCAAGTGGAATCTTCCTACACACAGTAGACAGGGATGTGTTAAACAGATATGGTGAGTATAGCTGAACCAGTACTGAGGCAGGAAGAAATCTGCATTTGTTTTCTTATGACAGCAATGTTCTTGTGTCAGAGCAACATATATATGGATTTCACTGTACATTATGTAGTTGTTCATAGGTGATCTGCAAATAATAAAATGTTTAATGGTGTTTTGTACAATTTCAGTTGTATTTACCAATCAACTGGTAAGTTGCAGGAAAACAATGCTGCGAGTGAGGCAATACATAGGATCTCATCTTCCCCATGATGTACTGAACACACAAAAACATTTCAGTCTAAAAGAGGCCAAAGTATGAATCAGAATATCTTGCTTTTCACAATTTTATCCAACATTGAGGTCATATATACTCTGATTGAATACAGATGTACAGGAAAATCTGTGAAATCTTTTAGTATTTGTTTTATTCAAGAGAGAAGCCAATTGGACTATCTTCTAAGTGTCTTCCTCCTTATTAGTGACAGTTCAGTGCAAATCATGTTCTCATTAAGCTTGTGGTTTTGAGTGGTTTTGTGATGAGCTTTACCATAAAGAGCTAATTTGGTTAAAATTTGATTAATCAACTGCAATGTATTCTAGAGGGCAGGATACATGTGTTGCTGCTTTCTCCTGATTAAGCCTGAAAAAGCAATAAAACCCTGCCCAGCCTAGATCAATTGCCTGTTTTTTTTTTCATTCACAGGATGTGGGCATCACCAGCAAGGCCAGTATTTATTGCCCATCCCTAATTGCCCTCGAGAAAGTGGTGGTGAGTCTCCTTCTTGAATACAATTAGAGTTGCTTTCAGAGGGCAGTTAAGAGTCAACCACAGTGTTGTGCGTTTGGAGTCACATATTGGTCAGACTGGGAAAGGACGGCAGATTTCCTACCCTAAAAGACCCTACCAGATGGGTTTTTACGACAATTTGGTAGCTACACTGATACTATCCAGATTTTTAAAAATGTAATTTAAATTCCACAGCTGCTATGGTGGGATTTGAACTATTATCTCCAGATCATTAGTCCAGCCCTCTGGATTACGAGTCCAGTAACATAAACACTATGTTACCATGCCCAATGGCATTTACTGTCTAAATTCAGAATCTGTGTTCTGATGTGCAAGGGATGGGGATTGTCAAGCGATATAGCAGACAAGACAGTTAAGCTGCTGCACCTATGTATTTCCATATTTATGAGTAAACCAAACTAGAGAATGGGAGCAGATTACTGGAAAGCTCTCATATGACAGCTTTTTTTTAAATATATGGAGGAGGGCACATAGATTTATCAGAGGGAGTAGATTATATGTATTTTATCTGGTGAACTCATGAAACAATAGCAGGTTTGAGAGGTTTAGAACCCTCTAAACGGATGTGTCTATCTATGTCTTTCCCTGCTGGCCTCCTATCATCCATCTTCTATTAATTCAAATTTTTCCAAAATTCTGCTGCTCATATTCTGTTCTGCACCAAGTCCTGCTCACCCAACCCTCATCGCTCTGACATATAGTGACTGTTAGTTTCCCAGTACTTGAAATTTAAAATTCTTGTCCTCAACTTTAAATCCATCCATAGTCTCATCCCGCACCCCCCACCGCCTGTAACCATTTCCAACCCTACAACTCTCCTCCTGCCCCCCCACCCTCCAACTTTGTTCCTGCTTCCAGCATTTTGTGTATCCTTAGCTTCATTTGCCCAACCAGTGGTAGCCTTCAGCTGTCTAGGCTCCACTTACTAGAATTCCCTCTGAATCCCTCCGTCTTCACTTCTTTCTCCTCCTTTAAGAGACAGCTCTTTGACTAAACCTTTCATTACCCCTCCTAACTTATCCATCTGTTGTTTGATATCTATTTTCCTTATGCATCTGTGAAGTGGCTGGAGACCTTTTTCTACATTAAATGCATTACATAAATACAAGTTATCATCAGATTCTTCTCCGTGAAATTGGAAAAGCAGCAATCAACTAACTAAAATTAGTTAAAAAAATGCAAATTGCTTAATTCAAATTTGTGCGTTACGCAGAAGGCAATGTTAAAGGTGTCAAAAAGGGTTTCTTTAGCTAATATTTTCCACTTAATATGATACAACATTTCTTCGGATTCTATTTGATCAGCAATGCTAAATAACAAAATAGTGTACATGTATGAACTGGATAAATAGGTCATGTGGTTAGATTAAAATGTTTTCAAGTAAGACCTTTAGAAAGGTTTTAAATAGAAGATTCAAAATCTATTTACTTTATTCAAGATGCATACAGATTTCCTTAATGTCATCAATGACATCAGATGTCTTCTTTTTGTCTAGAAAGCTGATGTTTTGATCAAGTAATTAAAAGGCTTAAAGAACAAAGAGCAAAATAATAGCCTTTGCTCACATTCTAAGAAACATCAACTGGAAGAAAAGCTAACCTTTTCTCAATGAAGACTACAACATCACTAATTGCTAGAGCTGAAACAGCATTTTCACAGACATCCCTGGCTAATGCAAATACTTACAGGCAGCTTTTTGCACCACCTCGGGAGCTATGTAAAGATCAGAAAGGATGCAAGAAAATAAACATAAAATGTGAGTTCAAATAATAAAAAAAATATAGAAACAGACAAAAAGAGAAAGTGACTGAGGCTCCATTCAGAAAAGTGAGCTGTATGAATTTAGTTTACCTCTGACAAAGCATCAGGTTAATGAAATCCCTTTGCTGCAAACTCTTTTCTCAAATATATAATTCTCCCACAAGGTTAAGCTCCCACTGCTGCTTCCTGCCACCATGCTTGTTCCTTAAAATTGATTGATCTACAACCTTATTAGTGCTGTTCTACAATTGGCTGATAAAATCTGTGCTTCTATTGGGGGTTTGGATAATATAGTGGATTGACGGCATTGTCCATTCACCTGTGGGACTTGGGCTCCAATCTAGTGCGACAGTCTTCTTCCTTTTGGCTGTTGCAGTCTTATCTGGGATCCAAGGGAAAGTGGCAAGTTGGATCCAAAAATTGGCTCAGTGGCAGGAAGCAAAGGGTAATGGTTGATGGGTGTTTTTGTAACGAGAAGGCAGTTTTCTCTGGGGTTCCACAGGGTTCAACTCGGTTTCATGCTTTTTGTGGTATATATAAATGATTTTGACTTCAATGTAGGGGGCATGATTAAGAAGTTTGCAGTTGATACAAAAATTGGCCGTGTGGTTGATAGTGAGGAAGAAAGCTGTGAGGAAGATATCAATGAACTGGTCAGGTGGGCAGAAAAGTAGCAGTGTGGAGAAGTATGAGGTAATGCATTTGGGGAGGGCTAGCAAGGCAAGGGAATACACATTAAATGGTAGGATACTGTTAAGTGTAAAAGAACAGAGGGACTTTGGAGTGCATGTCCACAGATCCCTGAAGGTAGCAGAACAGGTAGATAAGGTGATTAAGACGACATAAGGGATACTTTCCTTTATTAGCCGAGGCATAGAATACAAGAGCAGGGAGGTTATGCTAGAACTGTATAAAACACGAGTTAGGCTACAACTAAAGTACTGTATACAGTTCTGGTTACCACATTACAGGAAAGATGTGATTGCACTAGAGAGGATACAGAGGAGATTTATGAGGCTGTTGCCAGGGCTGGAGAATTTTAGCTATGAGGAAAGATTTGATAGGCTATGGTTGTTTTCTTTGGAACAGAAGAGGCCGAGGGGAGACCCAATTGAGGTGTATAAAATTAGGGGCCTAGATAGAATGGATAGGAAGGATCCATTTCCCCTAGCAGAGAGGTCAATAAACAGGAGGCATAGATTTAAAGTAACTGGTAGAAGGATTATAGGGGAGTTGAGGAGAATTTTTTTTCATATAGAGGGTGGTGGGGGTCTGGAACGCACTGCCTGAAAGGGTAAGGGGATAAAAAACGGTCACTAGAGTGGAGACAGACTGTCACGCTGATGGTCATAAATGGAGATACTGAAGGCAGTGAATTGATCTGACACGTAAAATGGTCCAGATTAAGAGGGCTTATCAGTATTAGGAGATTCTGAGGAATCAAGAGTTCTTCTGTCTTATGGTATGGATTGTAATATTGACCGGTTATGTATAACCCGCTTATGTATGTAAAGCACGCTTATACACTCACTTGCATTGGGCTAATAAGAAGGGAATAGTGAAGCCTGATGGTTAATGAACCATCCGTTATTAACCTTAGAACAGATGTTTGGAAGCATAGATTATAGCAGCAGGGGAACTGGTAGTTTTGACTAAAGTTCTTGGGAGAGGATAAGGAGGCACCACCCTGGGAAAAAAGTTAATAACACATTCCAGAAGGTGACATGTGATGGGAGATGAACAGATGGGGTGAACCACACAGAGTTCGTCTGATAAGAGTTAACAAATCAATGTAACTTCGCTGGTAGTAGTAGGCCGATCAGTGGTTTTGTAGGAGGGTCGTACAAATCGAAAAATCGTATATCTGTGCTTGTAGAACTCTTGTACTTTGAAGTGTTCGTCTGGAACATTTCCTGAGCATGTTCGAATAATAAACCGGTGAACTGAAGGCTTCGGTTGTTTAATTCCGTGGTCGTTATACAGAGGGAAAGGGCAGGTGTCGACCCCTTATATCAGGGAGTCCACCTCGAGGAAGAGAAGTCTTCCTTTTACCCCAACAGGGTGGTAGAGGTAGAAACCTTCATTTAAAAAGTGCTGGATATGCACTTGAAGTGCCGTAACCTGTAAAACTATGGACCAAGAGCTGGAAAGTGGGATTAGGCTGGATAGCTTTTTTTCAGCTGGCACAGATACGATGGGCAGAATAGCACCCTTCTGTGGCATATATTTCTATGATTCTACAATTAAATGGGTTTGGGCAGTCCCAAATTGGTTCCAAGTGGTGTAGAATTTACCAATATCTCGCAAAGATTCCAGGTACCTTTCCTCTACAGAGGAGAAGAATCCCTTTCTGGGCTTTTAAAATGAATTTAAAGGGGCAGATGAAGCCTGCGGGGGATAAAAGGGGGTGCATTCATGGAGACCCCTCCCCCCCCCAGTGTTTGGACTCATAGGAAAGGGAATTCAAAATGGACCTAAATTACAGAAGCTTGAGATCCCCTAAACATCTATGGGAAGGAGCATATCAATTTTAAGATTCTACAACATTTTGGCTGCGAAAAAGAGTTACCAAATACAGGAGGTAGAGCCAACGTCTGAAGCAAATTCGTGTATTAAGGACCCCAGGCTATTCACCCCTAAGAGATAATCGAATTACCCAATCAAGCACAATGGAAATCATGGTCAAGAAACTGGACAATCCTAAAACAATGCAAAACCAGTGATAGCACATTCTCACACCCTAATCAAGTTACTGCTGACAAAGGAGACATTTGAAAATCAATGGGCAGAACAGTTTAAACCGAGCCCAAGAGATTTGATGGGAGATAACGGAGCCTTTTTTGGGGATATATCTATCCCCCAGTTTTACAAAGACTAGCAGAACACAAGCTAGCAGAACACAAAACTAGCAGGTCAGATGGGAACATAGAGACAGACACAAGCAGCCGGAGTGAAGAAATGGAATAGTGAAGGAACCTACAAGAAATCGTCAAGGACCGACTGAGCACGAGGCCCACGAAATGGAAGGTTGTCAGCAACCAAATTGACAAACCCGGGCTACCACAACCAGCGAAACGACCACCCAAAACCAACTCAGCAAAAACCAAAGAATCGACATCTATTTCCACTCTACAATCTACTTCTGAACGGCCAACGGGTGAGAAATTACTTAAAAGGGCTAACTAAAACTAAAGAAAGTGGATACTTATCCCATACATCCGAAACGCAACTTACCGCATCAACGGACGCACCCCAACCGAAGACTACGCAGTCCGAAGTCCTCTCCTCCGTCCGGGGTACGGCTCGCCTAGAAGGCCAAGTGCAGCGAACCCCGAAACCGTGATTCACCGGCAACTGTCTAAAGGGATTGGTGAGCATAGCCCCTGAACCCTCAGAGCTATAACTTAGTTAGTTAGGGGAATTAGGAGGGGGGAGGCTGGGATAACTTGTGTAAATGTATCTGCATTCTCCTCTTTACCCCATTTAGAGTTTAAGTTGTATTCTTTTCCCCACAGGCTGTAATTTGACATTTTATTCAATGTGTTGTACCCTTCACTGTGTATTGGTCTGTGTGTGTGTTATTAAAGGTGTGCCTTTTACTTCTTTTTAAATACAATAAAGCCATACCTGCTTCCTACCTCGAAACCGATTGTCTGTCCAAGTCTGTCACAGTCCCTTCATAATTCCAGTGTCTAGAACCAAGGGTGTGGGAGCGATTCGGAACCGCTCATATAAGGTCAGAAGGGAAAGCTGACCCCCTGAAAACCACCCCTTACAGTGGGCACGGATTAACATCACAAAACTTACCATAATGTGACACTAATTTAACACTCAGAGGGTCCAGAAGGAAGTAGAAATATTGGATGTTCTTCTGAGCTTGGGGCTAAATTGCAGGGACAGAGGAGAAGGAGCATTGACCACTTCACTGCCTCTGTATTGTCATGCTACTTGTCCAATATCCAGTTCGAGATTATCAACAACTTCCTCCAATTAAACATTGGAATAACATTGCCATCGTCTTCAGCCCCTGCCATATATTCTATTCCCTAGCCACCGATTCCATCCCCCTCCCCTGGCCACAGTCTCAGGCTGAACCTGATTATTCGCAATCTTGCCGTCCTATTTGACTCTGAGCCGAGCTTCTGACCCCATATCCTCTCTATCACCACGACTGTTTAATTCCACCCGTGTAATATTGCCCATCTCCTGCCCCTGCCTCAGCCCGTATACTACTGAAACCCTCATCAATGCTTTTGTTTTTTTTTATTCATTCATGAGATGTGGGTGTCGCTGGCAAGGCCAGCATTTATTGCCCATCCCTAAATGCCCTTGAAAATGTGGTGGTGAGCCGCCTTCTTGAACCGCTACAGTCTGCGTGGTGAAGGTACACAGTGCTGTTACGGAGGGAGTTGCAGGATTTTGACCCAGCGACGATGAAGGTACGGCATTATACTTCCAAATCAGGATGGTGTGTAACTTGGAGGGGAACTTGCACGTGATGGTGATCCCATGCGCCTGCCACCCTTGTGCGTCTAGATGGTAGAGGTCGTGGGTTGGGGAGATGCTGCCGAAGAAACCTTGGCGATTTGCTGCAGTGCATCTTGTAGATGGTACACACTGCAGCCACAGTGCGCCGGTAGTGGAAGGAGTGAATGTTTAAGGTGGTGGATGGGGTGCCCAATCAAGCAGGCTGCTTTGTCCTGGATGGTTTCAAGCTTATGGAGTGTTATTGGAGTTGCACTCACCCAGGCAAGTGGAGAGTATTTCCATCACACTCCTGACTTGTGCTTTGTAAATGGTGGCAAGGCTTTGGGGAGTCAGGAGGTGAGACAGTCGCTGCAGAATACCCAGCCTCTGACCAGCTCTTGTTGCCACGGTATTTATGTGGCTGGTCCAGTTAAGTTTCTGGTCAATGCTGACCCCAGGATGTTGATGTTGTGGGATTCAGCGATGGTAATGCCGTTGAATGTCAATGGGTGGTGTTAGACTCTCGCTTATTGGACATAGTCATTGCCTGGCACTTGTGTGGTGCGAATGTTACTTGCCACTAACCAAGCCTGAATATCATCCAGGTCTTGCTGCAAGTGGGCATGGACTGCTTCATTATGAGAAATTGTGAATGGCACTGAACACTGTGCAATCATCAGCGAACATCCCCACTTCTGACCTTATGATAGAGGGAAGGTCATTGATGAAGCAGCTGAAGATGGTTGGGCCTAGAACACTGACCCCAGGAATTCCTGCAGCAAAGTACTGGGGCTGTGATGATTGACCTCCAACCACCACAACCATCTTACTTTGTGCTAGGTATGACTCCAGCCAGTGGAGAGTTTTCCCCCTGATTCCCATTGGCTTCAGTTTTACTAGGACTCCTTGATGCCACACTCGGTCAAATGCTGTCTTGATGTCAAGGGCAATCACTCTCACCTCGCCTCTGGAATTCAGCTCCTCTGTCTATGTTTGGACCAAGGCTGTAATGAGGTCTGGAGCCCGGTGATCCTGGCGGAACCCAAACTGGGCATCATTCAGCAAGTTATTGGTGAGTAAGTGCCGCTTGATAACACTGTCGACGACACCCTCTATTACTTCGTTGATGATTGAGAGTCGTTACTTCCAGAATCGACTATTCCAATGCTCTTCTGGCCAGCCTCCCATCTTGCACCTTGCATAAACTTGAGCTCATCCAAAACTCTGCAGTATCTTAAATTCTCATCCTTGTGTTCAAATCCCTCCATGGCCTCACTCCTCTCTATATATGTAACCTCCTCCAGTTCAACAACTCTCCAAGAATTCTACGTTCCTCCAATTTTGGCCTCGTGTGTATCCCAGACTTCCTTCGCTCCAACGCTAGTGACATTGCCTTCAGCTGTCTAGGGCATAAGCTTTGGAATTCCCTCCCTAAACCTCTCCCCCTTTCCATCTCTCACTCCTCCATTAAGATGCTCCTTAAAACCTACCTTTTTGACCAAACCTTTGGTCACCTGTTGGAATGTCTCCTTGTTTGGCTCATTGTCAATTTTGTTGTCTGCTTACTCTCCTGTGAAGCGCCTTGTGATGTTTTAATATATTAAAGGCGCTATATAAATGTAAGATGTTGTTGGGTGTCAAAAACAGAAAAGTATTCCACTTCACTACCTTGATAACCAAAATATTCATCCATTAATTTTACTTAAAACAAAGAATGATGGACTTCTGCAAGACAGAAGCAGTATTGCCTACAACCTTCTGCATGGGATAAAACAATGCATCATCTGAAAGTGCTATATCATGCAGCCCAGTTAAGAACTAAGGAAACTTATCTGCTGGCAATCAAATTCAATTCAGTTTCAGCTGAAATTTGAATGAAGACATAGAGGAGCAAGCAGAACGCTTTTTACAAAAGTTTTTACCACAGCTCAGAAGTTACCTGAAGTTAAATTGAATGAAGTAGATGTAGATGTACAAATATAATGATAAAATCTTTAAAAACTGTTCTGTTGGGACATTGCTGACATTACGCATTGTCATTTAAGTGTTTCACAGCACTCTTATCAGTGCTTTACTCTTACAACTATCAGTCACTATTCTCAGTATCTGGCTGACCATAAAAATGTTAACTATTTCAAATTGCATTAGTTTTGCATATGCATTAGACAGAGAAAGCTTGGTAGAAAGTTTAGCGGGGATTTGAGGTGGGATTTCTTCACAGAGGGCTGTGGGGGGTCTGGAACTCACTGCCTGAAAGGATAGTAGAGGCAGAAACCCTCACCACATTTAAAAAGTATTTGGATGTGCACTTGAAGTGCCGTAACCTACAGAGCTACGGGCCAAGAGCTGGAAAATGGGATTAGGCTGGATATCTCTTTGTTGGCCGGCGCGGACACTTGATGGGCTGAAATGGCCTCCTTCCGTGCTGTAAATTTCTATGATTCATGAATCACCTTTGGGAGAAAAATTGCTGACTCCATTGCTAAACAAAACATTTATGTTCATTAAAAGACAATTATTCAGTTGTAGCTGTGACTATTGGAGTCAAATTTGAATAGTTTAACAAGAACAATTTTTTAAGATGCATATTAATTAGTTGTCACAAAGTCATAATATTAAATTGGTAATCGGATATCCATTTAAACATTACCACTGTAGCTCAAATAGTTCACATTCAGTGAAATGATTAAAATATAAGGGCAGGACATACAACAATCACTAAATTTCAAACTAAGATAAAATTACAGAAGTGTTGCCATACCTCAGTCATGCCTGGAGTAATGGTCGGGGCAGCAATGAAAACGACAAATGGGGCAAACTCCGCGGTTCTCAAAACCTTCAGTGCCTGTATGAGATTAAGATTTAAGTGGTGAGGATCAGTAAAACTGGAGTTGAGCATTAAATTAAACTAGTGGTGTGGATAAATGCTCAATACTTAAATCCCTCAGCTCTACCAGTAGAACAACAAAGTGCATTTTTCTTAGTAACAGAATATAGAACTTTGTCTGAACTTTGCCTTGTTGCTCACTTATTTGGCCTTCTGTTCACTTTAAATGAAAGCAAGAACATGTGAGATTAAACATATTTAAAATAATAGTGGACCTATCATTTTTTTCCCAGACATAGAAAGTCCACTTGATTTTTATATAGAAAACTAGAACACACAGTTTTGTCTGCACATAATGCATCATAAGGTAGTTATTTTTTCAGGAAACATTTGCTGGTCTGCACTCCAGGAAGTCTGTCAATTACTAGTTCAATGTTATTTCCTGAAAGAGATTAAATTGTTGATATGTAAATTAAGATAAAACAGAATGGACTAACTGGGGTAATAGGAACTGTACACATGCTCATTCTTAATTATTTTACAGTCTCTCTCATGACAAATTCTAGCAGCAGATAAATTAGGAGTTACAGTTCGCTTTTCTTATTCCTTTTAGATGAATTTAATTAATTCTTGACCTCCCCAAAAGAGAACCTTGTTTTCTTTACAGAATACTGTAAAAACTTCTACCAATTCTTAGTATGTTTTGTTAAAACTCTATAAGGCAGATGTTTTTACTAGAAATGGGTGGTGATAAATTTGATTTTAATCACTTTATAGGAGTGTTTATTGCTAATTTCCATCTACTCCGAAGTGATTAGATTTTGTTTTAATAACAATAAATCTAATCAGCATCCAATTCTTCCTAAGATCCAAAGCACACAATACACTGAATAAAACTGATTTGATATAAATCTACATAGTTAAGAGTTGGTTAAAAGAAAAGGTTTTAAATCCACCTTAAGAACCGTAGATGCTGAAATGTATAGAAAATCTGGAAATACAGCAGCAGCTCTGAAGGTTTTTAAAATATATTTGTTCTACTCCAATGTTCTCCCCTTTCATGCTAAAGACTCTAGCTTGTGCTGAGATACAGTTCCACAGGGCTCTTTCCTGTATGTATCTTGTTTGAGTGGGAATTCTTCATGTGTAAGTGTTGGTGAACAGGTTTTGGCAGGCTGTTTGCACAAGGGGCATCACAACCAAGCTTATAGATTCATGCATACTTTCTAGCAGGTGGTCCATGGATAGTAATCAGGAGCTGAGATCCCTTCCTTATTTTTCTCCTCCCTATCACAGGGGTGCTTATGTCAAATATACTTCCCCATGTAATACGAGTTAACTTGAGAATTAAAATAAGGGATCTCCCTGGTCTGTAATGGCTCAGTTTATGCTGGCTTGACCATCTGATCCTTTAGGGAATCTAAAGTTTCTTCAAAAAGCCATTCTCATTACTAATAAGAACACTGCATTGATTTATTTTGCTGTATTGATCAATATTTAAATGAAGTAAACATAAGGGCCGAATGGCTTACTCCTGCACCTATTATCTATGTTTCTATGTGAAGCTATTACTAAAAAGGTTCAGGTTCATAACTACTTTTTAGATTCTCATTAATAATTCAAACTATCCCTAATCCAGTAAAAAAATGCATAGTTTTACATTACAAAATGGAAGAGTTGACCTGATCTCCCATCATAAAATTATGAAAACATCAAATTCCTATAAACAATGAATGATTAAATGAACATCAGCAAAATGTTGCCTCTTTTTTATCCTAGTATCTTGTCATGTACTTTTTCTTTCTACTTTTTTTCCTCTCTCTTCCTTTCCTGAAAGCATTGACTATTTGCTGGGGTGCAGTTATAGTGACACCTGCTGCCCTTCAGTGCCTCACCCAGGTAGACAATAATTCACAGTGAGCCTCAATAGTGTGCTAGCTGTAAAGAGCATCAGTTGAGCCCATTCCTTTCCTCAAAGTCCATTCACATGCACTTCCAGCAGAGGTCATTGTAGGCTGATCAGGAGGGGGAGCCCTTCCAATGTCACCTCTCTAATCCACAAGACTGAGTCCAATGGTAGTATCCCTACTGCGCCCAGGTGAAATCAACTAACTTAGCACTAACCAGAGGACTTCATGGTTCAGCTACTCAATGGCGACATTTTTTAAAAGTCACCGGGAAGCCCTGTAGTGTAATGGTATTTTGTCTAATTACAACATTCACTTCAACATGGCAGCTAAATTATCCAGATATTTGTCTGAAAACAAATGAATTTAGCAAACCAGTGCTTCTTCCAGATATGAAGCAATTATTGGAAAACAAGCAATAAAAATCATTTAAATGCCCTGTGAATATTGCTACACTCTTTCTTCTACCATCCATCCATAATAAAATAGATGATAAAAAGCACAATGACAGATAAATGCAGAATATGGCTCTTGCATGACAAATTGTACATGAGCATTTGCCTTGCAGCACTGCATGTGATGTCAAAAAGAAATGTCACTCTATTGGCATCAGCCTAGGCTGATCCATTAGTAACACTAAACTCCTTAAACTCAGATTGTGGGATAAAAGGTCTTTAAAGGGAATCTTCACATTCAAATCTTTTCCCCCTTATCGATTACTGACCGTCAGCTGTTTATTAATACCTGGGGCTCAACATCTAGTATTGCAATCAGTCCTTGTTCATGGATTTTGCGTATCGTTTCCAGTTTTGTTCCATACATTGCATCCTCGTGGCTGCCATACTCCAGATATTCATTATTGGAAATATCCTGCATCATTTGATCATGTGAAACAAAATGGTAATTTTTGCCATTTTCTTCATCTTTTCTGGCAGGTCTGGTAGTGTCTATGAAGACAAAAAATCTTGTATTGGTGGGAGATATTGAGGTCACAAGTTAAGGCTCTAACTCACGCCTCAAATCTACATTTCTAGGCTTACATTGAAACCTAATGAATGTGTGACCACATTTGCAGCAGTGTTCCCTGTAATTGTTTTTTGGGTGCACGGCCCCTTAAAGTGGCTGAGCAGCCCATTAAAATTTTTGCTCACGCGCGGTTATTCTCATTAAAAAGCCGGTGAGCGGTGTGTGCAGGACCCACAGACAGCTGTGCGGCCGCACAGCTTAACGGGAATATTGATTTTCAGTTTTGTATATTTTATTAGTTGGAAAGCATGAAGTGACTTAATCGTAGCACAGATTTAAAAATATTATATTCTTCTCCTTTTGTGAGGGCACCGGGTGTATGTTGTAGTATCAGGCTGGGTGCCATCTGGTACAATAACTTCCACTTAAATAGCACCTTCAGCATAGAAAATCATCCCAAGGTGCTTCGCAGGAGTGTAATTAGACAAAAAAATTGACATCAATGCAAAGGAGAAGATATTAGGATGGGTGACTAAAAGCTTGGTCAAACGGTAAGCTTCAAGGAGGATTTTAATGGAGGAGAGGTGGAGAGATTTAGGGAAAGAATTGCAGAGCTTTGGGCCTAGATGGCTAAAGGCACGGCTACTGATGGTGGGGGAAGGAAGCTGGAGATGCACCAAAAGCTGGAATTGGAGAAACACAGGTGTCTTTGAGAGAGTTATAGGGCTGGAGGAGGTTACAGAGATAGGGAGTGGTGAAGCCACAAAGGGATTTGAACACTAGGATGAGAATTTTAAATTGGAGATGTTGGCTGGCCAGGAGCCAACGCAGGTCAGCGAGCACAGGCGTGATGGGTGAACGGGACATGGTGTGGGTTAGTATACGGGTCCAGCAGAATTTTGGATGAGTGAAGTTTATGGAGGTACCTTGCCCCAACAGCCATTCTTGTGAGCGCTAGACATAGGCAATTCAATAATGGGGGCCGGTACATTTTCGAACAGAATCCACTAGATAATGGTCAGCAGTGGGAATCCTGGCTGATTTTTTCCCCTCCCTAACCTAAGGCAGAGACCAATTGTAGAACCTTTTGTGTGGTGATTGAGGTCAGCTAAGTCATTCATTCTGAAAAGCAATCAAAACTTTTAATTATAATATTATTCGTGTTCTACGAGCAACACAGGTGCTTAGATTTAGGTTTATTGATTTACTCAAACGCCCAGAAATTTCAATGAATAATAATGGCCAAAATATTGCTGTAAAAATAAAAGCAAGTTCACAATGCACTCAGTCATTAATGTGCAATTTCAGGTGAAGAGATTCGGCCCGAGTTGCAAATTGTCAGAACTTGCCGATTTTGTCGATTTACCCCGCTCAGTCATTTGCCTTGCACAAACGGCAGCTTGACTGCAACCTCGTTATTTTTAAGAACTTGCTGGATTTGCACATTAATTGCAGAAAGTTAGGGCTCATACTTAACAGCACAAGTACCCCTTTAATGATGGGATAATTGCTAATACAATGACAATCAACATCTCTGGTCCGGAAAGGGAACAATTTAAACTGTAGAGTCTCATTCCTGCAGAGATTTAAAACATTTCAGATTTTAATTTTTCTCTCACTTTTCCTTTGTCTTTTTTCTCTCAATCTAATTTTTCTTTTCCTCGCTTTATTTCTCTTTCTGTCGCTGATTTGACTAATTCACCCTCTCTATTTTACCCTCCTTCACCGCTGTTCCTCTATTTCTTTCTCAATCCTTAAATCTCATTGGTTAACGAGATAGCTTGTTGGCCCAGCAGTTATTAGCTCACACTTCCATCAACTTATAGGGCAAACATTTATTAGAGTTGAAGGGTGCAAGAAAAAGTCCAACGGAGCATGCCGAGAGATACCTCACTCCAACAAGATATGGGCCAATGTCTACTCTTATTACCTTGTAATAATAAATAATTGGTTGATTTTACTAAATTTCCCCTTATCTTTTTGTTTGTCACAAGTGAAAGAACAACAGTTCAAATACAGGTCAAGGCACAGAATGAAATGATGGTGGTCCCAGTGGGACTGTATCCCATTATTGTCTGCAGGAGAGGAGGGGAAGAAAATATAATTACAAAAATCCATACAACAGTAAAGTCATTTGCAATTATTGTAAAACCCAGTTATTAATGAACTGGACAAGTATTGGACAATGTCCCTCACAGTCATTTACCAGTCTTTAAAGTATGTGCAACAAGAAACATGACTCCCATGCAAAACTTGGTCTCAGGCTGCTAGCATTTGTGCTCATTTATTCTTAGTTAGGTGGTCAGTGTCAGTTCTTAGTCAGTTCACTAGCGAGAGAACCAGAAAAGATAGAGGCACTGCATTTTAAGCTGAACGAAAACCAACAGTGCCCATGTTATTGTCTGAATCTCACTCTGAAGTCAGCTGACTGGTTGCAAGAATTCCACATCCCAGACTGTCCCATCCTCCAAGGTGGAGGAAAATGTATGGTAGTTAGTAACGTCCAAGACTTTGTAATGTGGTATTAGCTTTGTTCTTTCACACGAGAAAGATTTTCATTTATGCTTATGTGAATACAATACTTCGTATGTAACAACTATAGCTGTCCAACAAACCGTAACAACTTTGATTTAAGAATTTAACAACTCATTACTTCAGGCAAGTGCAATATTTCAAAAGCCATCACTTACGTGGAATAGGGTATGCAAATCTGTCTGGATGCTTTGTGATCAGAGTGTTTTTAATGTGCCTTCGCCCTACTCCGTGGGCACCTTTTCCACAAACAAAAAACGGAAAAAAGTCTTTATTCACTTTTAAAATATAATTTGGACAGTAAAGTTTGGTAATTGCCATTTCACAATTTTTGTATTAAATGATTTTTTTTTACCTAGTAACACTAGTGTCTTCCTTCTGAAGGCTGGCAGTTTTACTACTTCTTCATATGTGACAAGATCTAGTTGGTCAAAGACTAAAAGAGAAGCCCATTGTGAGAATAAGTTGCATTAGCATCATGATTATTTTACAAAGCAGCTCAAACTACAAGGGAAAGGTTTTAACATTCCTGAAAATTTTCAGATGAGGATTATAAGATCTGTTAGGATCGGATGTACCAAATTGAAATTAATTACTCTGCTTATTCTAATGCAGTTGCAGTACAATAACACAAGCTATTCTGTGATTAAACATTTTTATACGAAAACATTCTACAGATGAGATGAGGTGAAATGTATTTGGTAATACAATTGAATAATTATTAAAACTGGAATCTGATTTGTCTTCAGATAAGATCTCTCAAAACTAAATGGTTGATTGTAAGATGCTGCATGCACACATTTTAATTTGTTTTTGGTAGTGGTAAAATTACTTTTCATGGAATAAATGTTCATCTTTTCAATAACATATAGCATTATATAATATTAAAAATGATATAAACTTAGCAGAATCATAGAACATAAATATTATTTTTAAGAGCAAACTTCCAGAATGACATACTATTTTGCTGAACATCTGAATCAGTTACAAAAATGAAATGCAGACTCCTACTTTTTCTGTAAGTACTTTTATTGGGCTTTCTTAGTTTTTTTGGCAGTTTTCTTACAGTATCAATGGACATTTTGTATCTTATGAACTGAGCTTCTGAAGAAAATCTAAGCTGTAATCAAACAGAAAGAAAGCAAGAGGTATCTTTTTTGTTCCTGAGGAGGGGGAAGGTTGGAAGGAACTCACTTTTTACACACAGGTTAATATGGAAAAATCCAAAACTCCACAAACTATTTTTTAATACATATTAAAATGGGTACTAGGAAAAAAAATTAGTTGAAACATTTATTGAATTTCAACTTTTGAAACCTTATTCACAAACATGGAACCATTCTAAATAATTGTAGACATTAGGACCGGGACCGCTTTAAGCCAGGGCTTGAAGTGGTTGTATGACCTGTGGATACCTAGTTGGTGTTAGCAGAGGCTTAGAGTACTTAATGCACTAACGAAACGGGTGTGCTTCTTTTCTTTCTGTCCAGTTCCATAATCTTTATTCATGTGTCCCCCTTCTAAATGCTAAATCGTCTGCAAGTGCCCTCTTTTCCTAATTGCAATGTGGCCACTTAATATAATGTTGGTCTTGCTCAGAGACAGATTGAGGTAAAGCTACTGGGGAGTTGGGAGATTCCAGTCTCCCTCATATACTGATAATGGGCTCAATTTTCCCATGCCGTTTTTTGGCGTATTACAAGAGTTACGTCCGTTTTTTTTGACCCCGACAACTCCCAAAAAAATCTTGCAAGTTTCCCCGTTCTATTTTTTGAACATGGCGCCGCGCAGCCTGTCCTTTAGCTTTGGGAGGGTGGGTGGAGCCTAATGTCTGCGCCGAAAATATGATGCCCCTCTCTTCTGCGCATGTGCGAAAAAAATTTTACGTGACTGCATGTCCAGTACAGCTCCCGGTCTGCATTCGGTCATTTTTGAAGAGCCAGTTGTGTGAGAGAACTTTAATTATCATTGGAAAAATCAGAGCTACAATACAATATGCAACGCGGCTCATGGACCAAGAATTTTACACAGGACGAAGTGCAGGCACAAGTTACTGTAATTGCTGCCAGATGGCACAAGCTGGACACCAGCAGAGGTCACATAAAAGTTTCACCAAAAGAAATGAAGAAACGCTGGAACCAACTTGAAGACTGTGCAATGGTAACCACCCCAAGGTCTGGAGGCCAGTGCAAAATGTGGCAGTTAGGACCATGGTGAAGTAGTTAGTGTAAGCGGGAGGTCATGGGGAACTTTATGTAGTCATTCCTCCGGGCATATAGTGCAGCAGTCACCTGCCGAATGCAAATATGTGTTGCATGTTGAGAAATGACGCACACATCCGCAGTTGTGGCCAAGAATGATACAGATGCATAGAATGAAAGTGCAGCTGTAACCTTCACTTCAACTGACAAAGCAGTCCTCCTGATGCTTCTAGATTGCAGGTCTACTTTTACTAACTCACAGATCTCAGTTACAACTTCTTTGCGGAAACGCAGCCTTCTCTCACAATCTGCATCACTCAGTTGCAGGAATGAACACCTGTCTCGATATACCCAATGTGGGTAAGGCCTCCTGCCCATCACCCTACGTGCTCCTCATGCGATGATGTCGAATCAATCATCTCCTCTGCAGCACCATCATGCAGAATACTTGCACGAGGTATGGCATTGTAGTTTTGCAAGAAGCTCAAAACAGCCGGACAAAGGACTTAAAGCTACTTTCCTCTCTCTCTCCCCAAGGTCTATGACCTAGTATGGACCACACCCTGGTCTGTGCATGTGCAATAGGCTTGCTTAGAATGGGAAGCTAGACATTCATGAAAAGATTTGGGGCAATGAAGTCTAATGCAATTCTTTAATTTTAAATTTTTTTCAAAGTACCACCCCACCACTGACTGAACATCTCAACGGGCTCGAGCGTCGACTGGCAGAATCGCTCCCTTGCCCGGACATAGGGGCACCACCGCCCCACGGGCTTCTTTTGAAGCTGCTGTATAGTCTAAGGGTTCTCATCCCTTCAGTTCGGCTTCCACCACCGCCCCCCCCCGCGCTTCTATTGAAGCTGAGCCCTGATGATGCAAAAGAATACTATCCTAAATAAATCGTTACTGAGTTACGCTGGCACAGAAACTTTGGGGAAACTTGGATATTTTAATTTACGCCAAAAAAAACGGCACAGATAACTGGGGAAAATTGAGCCCAATATACCATACTATTAGAAGCCATGGGAGTATTAGAGTTATGGGACAGTTGCTGGCAACAGATTGAGAAGAGTGAAAGCTCATCAGGTAGGTGGTATGAAAGAGAGATTAAGATTCCTAAAATAAATTGAACTATAAAATGACTTAAAACGCTCATTTAAAAATAAACATAGCAGAGATACTCAACAGGGGCCTTCAACATCTGCAATAAAGGCCTGGAATTTGCAGTCGGTGCCGAAGCGACGGCGCTCACTGCTAACCTCGAAGAAAGCTGCCCACAAAGATCTAGCGATCTCTATGGCGCGAATTCCAGCTCTCCCAATGTTAATTTCATGCTGGCGTCAAGACTAGGGGATTGCCAATGTGCAGCTCAGTGATGTCATCAAGCTGGCTAAGCAACCAATCACATTGAAGAATTCTCAAGCAGCAAACCAGGAAGTAAAATGCACTGATTTTCCTTCATTTTTTAATCATTTAAATAAAGATTGGGACATACACATTGGATTAAGGTAGAAGCTGAAATATTATAAATTTTAACAAAAAAAAAATTAAAAACCATGGAATTTAAAAAAACTTGACATTCCACAAATATAGTTAGTTTTTCAGGGCCAGATGGTCGTTCAGCAGTAATTATGAATCAGTATGCCATTAAAAACCCATTTACTCCGCATTTAGGTTTTTAATCTTTTCAGGATTTCTTTTAAGAGCGATATTTCAGGGTAAAAGCTCAAGTTCTCGTCAGTTTAGTGACGTCTCAAAGATTGTCGGCTCCGGCGAGTTCAACAGTGCACCCTATGGAGAAGTGTAGAATCACTGACAGCAACTTCTGGATTTCCACATTTATGGCAGGTGCTATCTCCAGAACTTGCTGTCAGTTTCAGAGGGGTAATGACGGCGACTGCTCACAGTTTCCTCGTCATTACCACCACAAAATCCGGGCCAATATTTTTTCAATTTCTAACTAGAAGATCAATGGTAAAGACTTTGTCTTCAGTCACACTATTTTATTAAAAGAAATTACACCAGAGTTGCTAACAGTTTAAAGTCACACATATCATGAAAAGTAGAGCTGATTTTTGTTGTTGCAAATTAGATGAAACAATCGGTCATTTTAGGTGTACTTACAGGGAAATTATGAGTCTTGCATAGCGATTCCATCACGCAGTTAAAGCTGCATTATATTTTTATAATGCATCATTTTGCATTAACACAAGCATTTAGCCTTACACATCCTAAATTGATGTAGCTAATTAAGATCATAAATATTCACTTTATGGTGCATCTCTCTACCGTCGGACCATTAGTAAGTCACCGCAGTATCATGTTATCGCAGGAGGAGTCACTGTGGTAGAACCACTTCTTCAGTTAGAGTACCCTCAATTAGAGAAGAGGGTGGCTCTTTCTCTATAGAAGATATCTATAAATGCAGCCAGATTATATATTTCCATTACTCCCCCTTTCCTCAATTTTCTTCTACTTTCATTCTGCCATGAGCTACAGTTGCCAATACCACCCCTTGCTCAGCTGACAGGAGAAACACCTATGAGGTGACCGCTACAAAATGCTATTACTTAATGATGGATGGTGATGGAGGTGGGTGGGGGGGGGGGTGCGGGGCAGGGAGAACGACAGCTGCTGAGGTGTGGGACTCACACTTAATGTCACTGTTTGTGTTTGAGCAGTTGACAGGGAAGACACATGTTAAGTAAGTGAGGTGTCAGAGGTTCAGGTTGTTCCCCCGAGATGCTTAGTGTCTACCTAGTGGTCGTGTTGAGTTCTGGTCAATGTTAATAGGTTAGCAAATTTCCTGCTGGACACCACACCTGCACTAACACAAGTGAAGTTAGGTTAAGAATGCCATTGTTGCATTCCTGGGTTCCTCAAAAGTTTACTCTTTATTAAGCTAAATATAGAAAGAGGTTTTCCCATAGAATATAATGCAGCTTTAATTTCTGTAATGTTGATGAGACAAACAAAAATTTAAAAAAATGATGGAATAAGGGAGAAAAGTTAATGTCACTCAATCACAGTTACTTACATGCATAGAGGCCATTGGGTGGAAGACAGCATGAAAAATGTATAAGCATCATTGTTTAAGCAATGTTGCATTGTATTGTTAAATTACAACCAAAATGTACAAAACACACAAAAACCCACATCAAAGCAAAATCAAATTTTACATTACAAATAAAATGCAATGTGTGGAAGATATATCTTAATATCTATAAAAAGGCAACAAACACATTACATTGCAAAAATACTTAACTAATTCTATGTAGATAAAATAACAGTCAGGGTAATCTGCAGACATGTGCAGTCTTGACTTGGTTTGGGACTAGTATATGCGTAAATGTGCAGTCACAAATATGCATATAAACCCAAGGCCAATTTGATACTATTAAGTCTGCAATACATTCAAGACTAGGTGCTATTTAATTGCATACAAAGTTTCTGGTTGTGATAATTGCATCATGATCAGCGGATCATCACAGCACAGGTTAGATATACAAGCAAATTTGATTCTCAGCCTTGATGAATATTTGAACTTGGATACCCATTGTGGGTGAGTTTTCTTAACTTTATGTCCAGAATAGTAGATGCAATATGTTCCTGGAGGAGGGCAATAATTATATTGTTTCCTTGAATGATTGATCTGTCCCTCACCAAGGTGAATCATCTGACAGTTAAAATAAAGCAATTGTATGCCAAAGATTGAGCTGTCTTTAAACTCAGGCTATTGGGACATATCTTGGGTAGTAGTTATATTTTCTCGTATACCAAGAAAAAAATTCAAATTACAAAGATATCATTTTCAGCAAATCTAGGATTACAAAGGATCTCTTATTACAGCTTAACATTTGGGATGAGCTGTTGCTTTCCAAATCCATACCCATCATTCTCAAAATTCCCTGTTTGAATCATTCCATTGAGGTTTCTGCTTCTGCCTCAGCACTGAAACTTCCCCAAACAAAGTCACAAATGACATTCTCTGTGACTGTGATTGTAGGGCACTATACTTATTTGCCATCCATATCCTCTCTGCAGCCTTTGACATAGGGAACCAAACCATTGCTCCCTCCAACCTCTCTCTTCTGTTGTTCAACAGAGTGGGACTTCCCTCGTTTGGTTGCACTCTTATCTTGTAGCTAGAGTATCTCTAACAATGACTTCTCTTCATTCCCCCACACCACTCCCTCAGGGGTCCCCCAATAATCTATCCTTAGACATTTAAGTACTGCATTTTGGCAATATCATCTGCAGACATGGAGTCAGCTTCTCGATGTACGTTAACAACACCCAAGCTCTACCTCCCCACCCACCACCTTTATGCTGTTTGACTGCTTCTCCAACATCCAATCTTGGATGAGCTCCGGTTTCCATAAGACCAAAGCTATTGTCTTAGGTCTCCACAACACTCCACACCCATACCATGTTCCTGGCTACTGTCTCAGGTTGCAACATTGGCATAATTTTTGACCCTGAACCGAGTTTCTGACCCCATATGCTCATCATCATTACAGCTCTGTAACATCACCCGCCTTTACTTCTCCTCAGTCCATCTGCTGCAGAAACTTTCATCCATGCCATTATCATTCCAGACTCAACTATTCCGAAAGGCTGCTGAAAGGCTTCCCATCCTCCGAAAACTTCAGCACATCCAAAACTCAGCTGCCCTTATCCTATTCCACACGCTCATCATTCCTGTCCTTGCTGACCTACATTGGCTCCAAGTCCCCTAATATTTCACTGATGTGTTTAAATTCATTCATGGCCTTTCCCCTCCCTAGTTCTGTAAACTCCTCCAACCCCCTCCAAACTCTCTGTTCCTTTGACTATGGTTTCTTGTACATCCCTACTTCCCTTTGTTTCACCATCACCTTCAGCCAACTAGGCCCTTTTTAGAATTCCTTTCCTAAAGTCCTCTGCTTCTCCACCTCCCTCTCTTCCTTGAAATCCACCTCTTTGACTAAGCTTTTGGTCACTTCTAACATCTCCTTCTTTGACTAGTCATCTGATTTTTTTATTATGCCTCTGTGATGCACTTTGGGATGTTTTTCTACATTAAAGGTTTTCTGTAAATGCAAGTCGTTATGGTATATCTTTCTGCTGACTGCAGAACAAGGAATTTTAATAATTTCCACCTGCCCACAAATTTCTTTTTTCTGAAGGCAGTAACTGAGATATGGTTAGTTCCATGTGTGCTGCTGACAGTCCTCTGCCTGAGTGGCTATTCTTCATCTGCAAATCCAGATAAAGAAGGCTGGCAGGTTATTGATCACTGGGAGGGAGAGGGGGAGGCATCAGAGTTGTATCTGGTCTGTCCTCACCAAATGTCCACATAGATACATTTTCTAGCAGTGATTACTTGATAAAAGCAGGACCAAATACCATGGCTGATTATTTTACCTCCATTAATTCAGGGATATAGAGGTCAAATTGTAGTTCCCCTGCTGATGCCCTGGGTGACATCAGTGGGCTCAAAACATACCAGGAATCGTAGGTTCTTGGTCTATCTAGCTCAATACTGCATCATGTGGTAGAATTACCCACTGAGCTGAATTTTCATGGCTTAAAACAGGTATAAACATGCACATAATCCTTGATTGTGCCTAAATATTTTAAAGCAACATTTTTTTTAACATATTATAATATTGTCATGTTTCATGATTTAATAAGCATTTTTCCCCACAGAAAGAATTTATAAGAAAGGTTATCTTTAAGTGTTGAGTTTTGAAAACAGAGTGGGGTTTCATAGGGTTAAAAAGACTACAGGTTGCTGGCATTTGCTGGAATGTGTATTAAAATACACGCACCCTGGATGATCAGAAACAATGCAGGAGTCATCATCATGTTCATACTGTGGGGTGGGGCAGGGATGGATAGAATGTTCTTTCCTGTTGAGCTTCACAGAAAGCTAGTTTCAAAAGGAAGGGGTGCAGTAGCAGGCTTGATTAGTAGCTCTTTTGGCCAACTCCAGACAGGTGAGGGATCAAGACAAAGGGCCCAAGTTTCGAGCCGTGCCTAGAACGGCGCAGTCCCGACCTGGACGCCCGTTTTTCGCGCCACAAAGTGCGCCTAAAAAAAACCCTCCAGATTCTCCACCACCTCTGGCCCTCGGCGCAGCGCAGCAGGAGCTGTAGGGGGCGGAGCCAGGTCCCTGCACTGAAAACAGTGTCGGAACCTCTGCACATGTGCGCTACAGTGGGCGTGCATGTTCAGCAGCTCCAAGCGCCCAAAACTGTGTGGGAGGGGCCGAAGCACGCAGCCCCTAGCCCTGGCCCAATGGCCTCACTGGGGCTGCGTGAATAAGGCTCCTCCCACGTCCAGCTCCTGCTTTCTCCCGACCTGACTCGACTCCCGCTTCTGGACCGGACCCGACACTGACCTGACTCCCGCTTCCCCCCCCCCCCCCGCCCCCGGACCCAACCCGACTCCCCCTCCCCCCCCTCCGGACCCGACACGACTCCCGCTCCCCCCCCCCCCCGGATCCGACACCGACCCGACTCCCGCTTCCCCCTCACCCACCCCCGGACGGGATCCGACCTGACCTCCCTCCCCCCGACCTGACCTCCCTCTCCCTCCCTTCCGCCCCCACCCCCCGACCCGAACCGACCTCCCTCCCACCACCCGACCCAATGCCACCTACCTGTAAATCTGGTGCTGGGGACGGGCCCTGCCCGAAGTCTCGGGCCCGGCCCGTTCAGCCTCCCCACCCCCCCATCTCCTTTCTCCCCCTTCTCCCCTTCTCCCCCCCCTCCCCCTTCACCCCCTTCTCCCTCTACCCCCCTCCTCCTCCCCTCGCTGTCAGAAACACAGACACTGACAGACAGAGAATGAGAGACACACACAGACAGACAGAGAGATAAGAGACACTGACAGAGACACATTGGTGGGGGGGGGGGGGGGGGGGGCATCCCAGCACGCTGTTGGAGGGCTCCCGGTGCTGCAGTCGGTAAGTAGAAAATGTTTTATTTTTTGATTTTTTTGATTGATTTATTGGTTGATTTATTGATGTATTTATCATTTATTATTGATGATGGCTCTTTATTTGTAAAACTGAAGTGTTTAATGTTTAAACCACCCCCCCCCCACCATTCCCTACGCCTGATTTGTAACCTACGCCTGATTTTCTAAAGTGTAGACAAGGTTTTTTCGAGCATACAAAAATCTTCACTTACTCCATTCTAAGTTAGTTTGGAGTAAGTTTTCACTCACGAAACTTTGAAATTAGGCGTAAGTGGCCGGACACGCCCCCTTTTGAAAAAAAAATTCTGTTCCAAAGTGAAACTGTATAACTTACTAGAACTGGAGCAAACTAAATGACGAGAATTCCGATTTCTAAGATAATCCGTTCTACACCAGTTGCTCCTACAAATCAGGAGCAAATCATGTGGAAACTTGGGGCCAAAGACTCAGTTTCCTGTAGTTGGCAGTCAGACAACAAACGGCTGCAGAAAATACAGGAGACTGTGCAGAGATATGGTTCTGCCCTGAGGTGTCGAACAGAATGCAGAGGAATTATTTTTTTAAGTTAAGTAGGATGACCTACTGAGATGGGTTAACAGAGCATCTTCATTATTTTACATCATTATGCGAAGATAGGTTTTAGCTATTGAACTAAACAAATCTGATCATAGCTGTTGCTCCGTTATGTTCATATTATTGGAAAATAAAACAGATTAATGACTTATATCGAGCCTCGTCTCACCTAGGGGTAATTTGGTCCACCGTCGGAGAGACTGAAGAAATACATGTATTAATATAAGAAATACAAGTATGAGCAATATGAGCAAATTGTATGTTGGCCTTTATTACAAGGGGGTTAGAGTACAAGGGTAAGGAAGTCTTGCTGCAATTATACAGGGCCTTGGCGAGACCACACCTGGAGTACTGTGCACAGTTTTGGTCTCCATACCCAAGGAAGGATATACTTGCCACAGAGGGGGTGCAACGAAGGTTCACTAGATTGATTCCTGGGATATGAGAGTTGTCCTACGAGGAGAGATTGAGTAGAATGGGCCTATACTCTCTGGAGTTTAGAAGAATGAGGTTGATTTTATTGAAACATATAAAATTCTGAGAGAGCTCAACAGGATAGATGCTGAGAGGCTGTTTCCTCTGGCTGGTGTGTCTAGAACTAGGAGGCATAGTCTCAGGATAAGGGAGTCAGAGATGAGGGGAAATGTCTTCACTCAGAAGGTTGTAAATCTGTGGAATTCTTTACCCCAGAGGTCTGTGGATGCACAGTTGTTGAGTATATTCAAGGTTGAGATAGATTGATTTTTGTGCTCTGCGGGAATCAAGGGATATGGGGATCGGGCGGGAAAGTTGAGTTCAGGTAGGAAATCAGCCAGGATCTTACTGAATGGCGGAGCAGGCTTGAGGGACCATATGGCCTTCTACTGCCTCTATTTCTTATGTTTTTACTCAATCCAGATCACAAGGGGATGCCCTGTTTCTATTTGTATATATATGCTATCATACAAATAGAAACAGGGCAGTGAGAGTCAACTCCCATAAAAGTAAGATGCTCAGACTGCTTAAGGGAGCAACTGACAACAGTGAACCTGAGAAGGTATTACAGTAGGTCCGAACGGATAACAAAAACATGATTTTGATGGATTTGTTGCAGTGACTATAATTATGTTATTTTAGTATTAAAGAAGTACAACAGCTAGAAGTAAATATTAAAAAAATACAGAATTCTAGGCTGGCAATGCAATTTTTCCAGTCTTTCTCCATCCCTTACTATGGAATTATGCTTACTTTAATAATTCAATGATATCTGAAATTTACATCTTTACACTCTGGAATTTTTGTTAAACTCCTAATCTTTAAAAGTGACTGCTGACAAATATATACAATCTCTGAAAATCTCAACATAAATTGGATTAAAATTGAGGGCAAGCCAAGACAATATTTAATGGTGGCAGCAACCCCATTATTTTTAATGGGTCACTGTTCGCATTAAAATAATGCTGATCGGAAATCTCACTTTATTTACCAATCCAGTTTGGACCCAATTATTATTTGATTTCTGAATGTAAATTATTTTTTAATAAGTGTAAGAGTAAATGCAAAAGCAATCAATAATTTCAGTAATTAAGCTAAGTATTAAATACCTGCATTGTGCTTGGCCAGGTATTTATCCTTGTATTGTTTTTTCTTCTTCCCAAACCAGGTACAGCTAGCCTGCTGCTCCTGTTTAGTCTTTTCCATTGCTATACATGCAACGCGCCTTGTTGTGGGAAATAAAAAACACAACAAATTAGGTACCAGCTGTAGATAAGAACATTGTAAGAAAGCATAGAAAGAGGTTAGGCAATTTGTACCATCAAGTTTGTATCTTCCATAAGCCATGAACAACCTATTTTTTTTATTGTGAACTCTACCCCATTGAATCTTA
The DNA here is from genome assembly GCF_044704955.1 of Pristiophorus japonicus. NCBI lineage: Eukaryota > Metazoa > Chordata > Chondrichthyes > Pristiophoridae > Pristiophorus > Pristiophorus japonicus. Next base: position 60,717,484 of record NC_091987.1, read on the forward strand.
GTAGGGAAAGTTCTACATAGATACTCCACAGTCCCCAAAGATTATTCAGAATATTCACCAATCCTCAAATGTTCATGACTGAAACCTAGCCAGCTGCCTTTCTCCTAACTCATTTCCTCTGCCACAGGAGCACAAAAATCACTGCATCCCACACAGTATTTGAACTTAGTCTATAATCTCCAGAGCCACTCCCAAACAGATATTTATCCAGTTATTTCATGAAGGAGATAATTAACTCAGCTGCAATTGCTTTTACTGATTGGCTAGAATTATTGGGCTCAAAATTGGCCAGGAGTTGCTCTGTTTTTTTGGGAGCAACTTGATTTTTCTGGAGTATCTTAAAAATCCATATTTTACACATTCAATTTGCGCCAGTGTAAGTGAGTTAGTTAGGATTTTTTTTAGTTTAGTTTTTTTTCCCCAAAGGGGGCGTTACCAGCCACCTACGCCCGTTTTGGCCATTTAGGCCACTTTGGCTGGCTAATAGTTACTCCAAACTAACTTAGGCCAGTGTATGTGGCCACTTGTGGTCGCTTGTTAAAACCCTTGCGGAGAGTTAAGAAATCAGCGGAGAGTTAAGAAATTAGCGCAGGTAGGTACATCGGAGGCCAGCAGAACTTAATGACTTGACTAAAGAATGTGAATAGGATCAAACAGCTATACAGGAGATCATATGATAAACTTCGCAAAGTTAATTTACTATACAACAGAAGCATTCATGGAAGCTTAAACTACAAAAATAAAAGTAAAAGATAGTTGAATTAAATTGCCCTAATCTCACAATTAATTTAAACAACTATTTGTTTGCAATGATTATACTGGGCCAAAATTGAGCCCATATTATCTAAATAAAGTCTACTTCAATAAATAAGATATTCTCTTGGTGTTCCTCTGTCACTTATGTTTTTCTTTCACAATAGAACCAGGTAAATAGGCTTGACCAATGGTCGTCACTATTCACAAGAGACAAAACATATTTACATAATTTTTTCAAAATATCCAAATAAAAAATAGAAGTAAGTCAGTCCTACCCTACCTTCAGCTTCAGCCCGGGAAGGCAGCGGGCCGGTCTGTGCGTTAGGCCGCTTGACCTGGGATAGGGGCGGGATGCACCAGCAGCCGGAATGATGATGATGATCGGGTCCCACGCTGCAGCACGTACACTGGAAGGTTGGGGGCAGGAGCTACTGCGCATGTGCGCACACTCCAACGCGCATGTACAGTCGTCCTGGCACTGTTTTCAGCACAGGATGCTGGCTCCGACCCGACTGGCCACACTGCGCGAAGACCCGGGAGAGGCCGGACAGCGTCCAAAATGGGGACCGATTTTTTCAGAGCACTTTTCAACGCAGAAAAGCAGCGCATCTCCGGTGAGTGTGCTGAAGAAAGGGGTGGGCCAATTTTGAGCCCAATATTTTTTAATAACTGGAAAAATATTTTTGTTTCGTTGCTTTTTTCTAAAATGGACTACATAAATCAAACAAAAATGCTTTGAGAGATAATTTAATCAGGGAAAACATGGAACTTCAGTTCCCCCCCCAAACTGGTTCTTTACACAATTTTACAAACTAGATCAGAATGTAGTAATAGCAAATGTACCAGGGAATCGATGGTTTCAGTCTTACCAATGTTCAGCTAGAGGAAATTGCAGCTTATCCAAGACAAGATGTGGGATAGGCAGTCTGACAACAGAGAGGTAATGGAGGGCTCGAGACAGGTTGTGGAAAGGTAGGTGAAATTTATTCTATTCATGTTTTGATTGGAATAACCATGATAAACAATTAAGTCAGTTTCATTATCTTGATAGCAAAAGATGCCTGAGCAGACATACCATTCCTGGAGTTCAGGAGAGGGGATGAGTCCAGCTGTACCATTTTTAGAGTTTTCTAACTTGCCCTGCCACCAATTGTGATCATCCTTACTGATGATCTGTATGATCTCTCCAACTCGGAACCGGATCCCAGCCTCTTTGCAAGGTATAAGGTCGTCTTTTGATGGATCATATTCAAATTGTGCTCGAACATAAATCTATGAGACAAATAAGGTTTTATAAGCAAACCTGACAGATGCTGAACTGTACATCCAGGGAATTAAAACATTATTAAAATGCACACAAAACTGTCAAAAAAATCTAGCAAATACAATGACACAACAGTAAATGCAAGGGTAACGATAAAAGCAGTTCTAAACATTTTTGCTAACATGAGCCGCTTACAATTTTTACACAATCTGCTTATCAAAAGTTTGCAAATTTCCCTATCTTTCTATAGGAGGCAGTAGCAATATTGGGTAGGATAAAAAATAGATAAAGAGGATGTACTGAAAAGGTTGGCAGTCCTCAAAGTAGAAAAGTCACTTGGGCTGCATCCTAGGTTACTGAAGGAAGTAAGGATGGAAATTGTGGAGGCTCTGGCCACAATCTTCCAATCCTCCTTGTATATAGGGGTGTTGCCAGAGGACTGGAGGATTGCAAATGCTACACCCCGTTTAAAAAAAGGGAGGGGGATAAAGCCGGCAACTACAGGCCAGTCAGCCTAACATCAGTGGTGTGGGAACATCTAGAGATAATAATCCAGGACAAAATGAATTGGCATTTGAAAAAGTATGGGCTAATAAATGAAATAAATGAAAGTCAGCACGGATTTATTAAAGAAAAATCGAGTTTGACTAACTTGGTTCGAGTTCTTTGATGAAGTAACGGAGAGGGTTCATGAGGGTAGTGCAGCTTGTGTATAAGGACTTTCAAATGGCATTTGACAAAGTACCACATAATAGATGTGTTAGCAAAATTAATACCTTTGGGATTAAAGGGACAGTGGCAGCATGGTTGGCTAAGGGACAGAAAGCAGAGAGTAGTGGTGAACGGTTATTTTTCAGACTAGAGGGAGGTATACATTGCTGATTCTCAGGGGTCGGTATAAGGATCACTGCTCTTTTTGATGTAAATTAATGACCTGAACTTGGTTACAGAGGGCACAATTTCAAAGTTTGCAGATGATATAAAACTCGGAAATGTAGTAAACACGGAGGAGGATACTAGCAGACTTCAGGAGGACAGAGACAGACTGGTGAAATGGGCAGACAACATGGCAGATGAAATTTAACGCAGGGAAGAAAAAAAGTGATTCATTCTTCCTACCAAAATGTGAGGCAATATGAACTAAATGGTACAATTTTTAAGGGATGGCAGAAACTGAGAAATCTGGGGATGTATGTACGCAAATCTTTGAAGGTGGCAGGACAAGTTACGAAGGCCGTTACGAAGGGAAGGTATAAGGGGATGGTGGTCACTTGTGGAACTGGACAAAAGGATCCTTGGCTTTATTAATAGAGTACAAAAGCAAGGAAGTTATGGTAAACTTTTATAAAACACTGGTCAGGCCTCAGCAGGAATATTTTATTCAATTCTGGGCACTACACTTTAGGAAGGATATCAAGGCCTTAGAGAGTGTGCAGAAGAGATTTACTAGAATGGTACCAGGGATGAGGGACTTCAGTTATGTGGAGAGGCTGGAGAAGCTGGGGGTTGTTCTCATTAGAGCAGAGAGGGTTAAGAAAAGATTTGACAGAGGGGTTCAAAATCAGAAATGGTTTTGATAAAGAGAAACTTTCCTGTGGCAGAAGGGTTAGTAACCGGAGGACACAGAGTTAAGGTGATTGGCAAAAGAATCAGTGGCGACATGAGGAAACATTTTTACACAGTGTGTTGTGATCTGGAATGCACTGCCTGAAAGGCTGGTGGTAGTAGATTCAATAGTAGCATTCAAAGAGAATTGGCTAAATACCTGAAGGGAAAAAATCTGCAGGGCTATGGGGACAGAGCAGGATATAGGGACTAATTGGAAATCTCTACCAAAGGGACAGCACAGACACGATGTGCTGAATGGCCTCCTTCTGTGCTGCATCATTCCATGATCTGCAATATTCAGACAGCTGCTGGCAATTCTACTCTGGTCAGTTATAGATTCAAATATAATTAGCTGAAAAGTTAAATACTGCAACATACAAAATATTGAATGAAGAGTAGATTGGCTGCGAGTACTAAGTTATGGATACTATAAAGTTTCTATGGAGTTGAACTATTCACCTGTCGTCCTTTTGGTTGTGTAGTTGATGGCAAGTCCTGTAGGATAAAGTCAACCCAAGGAAAAGAGATTTTCATTTCACCTTCAAAGCAAAACTGACAATTCTACCACATTTTACATTTTTTATAGGTTTTATTACTGCAAAAATTATGTTATAATCAGGTGTTAATCATCAGTTTGCATAAAGCGTCAAGCCATTACATAAAATGATTGAGAGAATAATTAGGCCAGGCTGTTTAGCAACAAGCTGTAGAAAGCAGATACCAGCTGTGAATACTTACTGCCCCAATCCCCATTATGTAGTTTACATCTTCAACACAATTATACAGCTGAGCTGCAGTAACATTGCAATAATTGTTCAACACAATAGAGCATTCTAAATATTTTAATTGTGAATAAACATTGATACTGACTCTATATAGTACTACTCATCTGTAATTATTTTGTATACGTTGACTTAAACAAAGTAGAATGGGGTTTAGGCTAAAACCAAATTTACTCCATTTGAGTAGCTTTGCTAACTGGGTCATTTTGATTCAGAGATGCTGAGTTGCATTACTATATTACCTGAGTTTTTTTCAACAGAAAATTGCCAATTTATTAATCATAAGTACATTTAGTAGTAAGTTCACTACCGCCCTTTTGTAAGTTATTTGGTCACATTTCCTTTAGTTCTCCCATCCCACACACTACCCTGTTCTTGGACTGCTCCCAATGTCATTCCTGGATTGGCCATAAGGAGGAAAATGAGAGTGACAAGGGTCGACTTGTCCTTCAATTTCCTTTCTGTGAATATGTTCGATAGATTTAAATTCTAGAATGTCTATACAGGGAAAAATTGATGGTACAATTTGCAGTTTAGTGCCCCTGGGTTATGGAGGGGGACATTATGGATGTTGAGTAGGACAGGATCAGCTTCAGGTGTGATGCCCTCCATGTAGGATTAGCCCACTGACTTTCACCATCTACGTTCACACAGAAAAATTAGCCAGTTGGGGAAGGTAGAAGGGGATGGTGGTCACTTGTGGAACTGGACATGAGCAAGGAACATCTTCTGGAAAGGAAAAAGGATGGGGAAAAAACTGGCAGAAAATAGTAGGGCAAAAAAAAAAGTTTCTAAACTGGCATTAACTTACTGAACACTGCAGTTATGAAGACACAGCCTAACTAAAATGCAGAATGAATGCCAGCAGTCGATGCATCAAATATCAAACTAGTTTTCTTATCATTTAAAAAAATCATACAAATAGTATGTATTCAGAAGTTACCTAGTCAATGCCACTATAAAGAATTTCTTTGCAATTTGAGAAATATTCAGCAACCGTTCTGTGGTAATTACTCAAATGTGTCCTTTTAGTCCTTCAGAGGTCTGCATGCAAATTGTAGAAATTTAGACCAAAAATTTACTTTTTTGCCCCGGTCTCTGAAGCAAGATAAATTATGAACATTCGGTAATAAATAAGCTATCTTGTATAATTGATGTTCTGCTAAGAAAGCTCAATGCTGGTAAGATAAGAACTTGTGTTGAAAATGTACGAACAATCCCATATTCTTTATTACTAATAGACATTAAATGATCTGTAGCATTGAGTTGCCAGGCCAGGCTTCAGCTTCACACCGTAATGTGCATGTACCACGGCAGCAGTGGGCACACCAATTTGAGAACTCAGATAGCGGAAACGAAACCATACTTCTCAGAGCTCTCGTGTGAACCATGCATTTGAAGACTTTGCTGTGATGCTGTGCCAACTTTCAATTGGGCATCACCATTATACAAATTATTTCTCTTCACTTCTCCCCCTACTCCACCTCATGTTAGTTCTTCTTCATAAACAAACAATCTAAGTGGAAAGGAATATTTCCAGTATTTGGTTGTGCCATTGCATCTTGGAAGGAAGATGCATTGCAAACCAATCCACAGCTGAAAACTGGTCTTCATTAACCATCGGGATACGAATGACATTGCCAATGGCTTCTTTGCATTTGGTATTAAAAAACAACTGCTAGGACTTTTCTACAAGACAAATTCCTCAGTACAGAGGTAATGGTCAACACTAATAAAATCATGCCACTGGCAACAGAACTTCGGATTTGTGTTGTAAATGGAAGCCTTACCGAAACAGAATTATAAGTGCTGCTATAGCCGTTAGCTGGGGATTGTCTGGATGTGGAGGGGGAATCTCTCTGCAACGAGACAGAAGGTTCAGTAGCACCTTATAAACACAACTGCAACACACGTCAGAATTTCTTTACACGCTTTTAAAGGATTTATGCATAGGTTAAGGTCCAATGCACTTGTTTCTAAGCAGGAATCATATGTTCATTTTTTTCATGTACATTAGTTGCATGTAATGGAATAAAACTTTTGGCCTAAGCAGATTTATAAAAAAATGCGTTTGGAATTGAACAGCTGCCTAGTTAATTCATGTTTTACATAATCACTGTTGTATTAAACGAAAAGGTTCTATCTAAAAGTTTGTTTACATGGAGTATTACATATAAAATTCTTTGAGTGCTTATAGGGAAGATGCTGAGAGGCTGTTTCCCATGGCTGGAGAGTCTAGAACTAGGGTTATAGTCTCAGGATAAGGTCTCGGCCATTTAGGACTGAGATGAAGAGAAATGTCTTCACTGAGAGGGTTGCGAATCTTTGGTATTCTCTACCCCCAGAGTGCTGTGGATGCTCAGATGTTGACTATATTTAAGACGGAGATTGATAGATTTTTGGACATGAAGGAAATCAACTAATATGGGGATATGGTGGGGAAAGTAGAGTTGAGGTAGAAGATCAGCCATGAACTTCCTGAATAGCGAATAGACTTGAAGGGCCATATGTCCCACTCCTGCTCCTATTGATGTCAGTAATGTCAGCTGAGGCTCAGTGGGTAGCACAATTGCCTATGAGTCAGAAGGCTGTGGGTTCAAGTTCCACTCCAGGGACTTGAGCACATAAATCTAGGCTGACACTCCAGTGCAGTGCTAAGGGAGCGCTGCACTGTCGGAGGTGCTGTCTTTTGGATGAGACGTTAAATCGAGGCCCTGTCTGCTCTCTCAGGTGGACGTAAAAGATCCCATGGCACTATTTCAAAGAGCAGGGGAGTTATCCCCGGTGTCCTGTCCAATATTTATCCTTCAATCAACATAACAAAAACAGATTATCTGGTCATTATCACATTGCTGTTTGTGGGAGTTTGTTGTGCGCAAAATTGGCTGCCATATTTCCCACATTACAACAGTGACTACACTCCAAAAGTACTTCATTGGCTGTAAAGTGCTTTGAGATGTCTGGTGGTCGTGAAAGGCACTATATAAATGCAAGTCTTTCTTTTTACTTCTTATGTTCTTATTTAAAGAGGGATGAAATCTGAATTCCAATCTGGCGCAGTAGTACATTTACAATACTTCAGGAAGATGTAACCAGTTATTTGTCCCCATTTTATGATGAATCCTTTTATATCAGGAAACGTTGGCACAGAATTTCTATCCTACCTAGTATAAAATCACTGATCACTTCTTAAACTGTCCTGCTATAAATAAAACAGCATCAAGTTCAAGGGGATAAGCTGCACAGTTCATAAATAATAAAATTGCGAATTGGTTATATTAACAAATGTAAGTTGGAATATCAGTAACAAGTGGTACACAAATCACATACCCTGTACTACAAAGCCTGATATGAGTCATAAGAACATAAGAATTAGGAGCAGGATTAGGTTATTCGGCCCCTTGAGCCTGCCCCTCCATTCAATAAGATCATGGCTGATCTTCTACCTCAACTCCACTTTCCTGCACTATCCCCATATCCCCCGATTCTCTTAACATTTAAAAATCTATTGATCTCTGTCTTGAATATACTCAAAGACTGAGCATCCACAGCCCTCCGGGTAGAGAATTCCAAAGATTCACCAGCCTCTGAGTGAAAACATTTCTCCTCATCTCAGTCCTAAATACCCAACCCCTTATTCAAAGACTGTGAACCCTGATTCTAGACTCTCCAACCAGGGAAAACATCCCCCCTGCATCTACCTTGTCAAGTCCTGTAAGAATGTTTTATGTTTCAATGAGATCACCTCTCATTCTTCTAAACTCGAGAGAATATAGGCCTAGTCTGCTCAATCTCTCCTCTTAGGACAATCTCCCCATCCCAGGAATCAGTCTGGTGAACCTTCATTGCACTCCCTTCTATGGCAAGTATATCCATCCTTGGGTAAGGAGACCAAAACTGTACACAATACTCCAGGTGTGGTCTCACCAGGGCTCTACATAATTGCAGTAAGACAACTTTACTCTTATACTCAAATCCTCTTGTAATAAAGGCCAACATACTATTTGCTTGCTGTACCTGCATGTTAACTTTCAGTGATTTGTGTACAAGGATACCCAGATCCCTCTGAACACCAACATTTCCCAATCTCTCAACGTTGAAAAAATACTCTGTTTTTCTATTTTTCCTACCAAAGTGGATAACTTCACATTTCTCCACATTATATTCAATTTGCCATGTTCTTGCCCACTCACTTATCCTGTCTATATCCCCCTGAAATGTCTTTGCATCCTCCTCAAAACTTACATTCCAAACTTGGATATATTACATTTGGTCCCCTCATCCAAATCATTGATATAGATTGTGAATAGCTGAGGCCCAAGCAGTGATCCTTGCAGCACCCCACTAGTTAGTCTGCCAACCCAAAAATGACCCGTTTATTCCTACTCTCGTTTCTGTCTGTTAACCAATCCTCAATCCATGCTAGTATATTACCCCCAACCCCATGAGTCCTGTTCATAATAGTCATGGTTACCTTTTTCCCTTTTCCAAGCTTTTTCTTTCAAGTCATGTACATAGAAAGTTTTATATCTGTGGTTGGTGAACTACCTGTAGTAGAATTACACTGACTCCAATTAATACAGTTATAATTGTGAGTCACTGGAGTCCAATCCTAAGCATCAGTTTGCTAGCATGCCTCCTGGTCCAGTACTTCAATTGAGCCATCTGATGAATATTGTCCATAGACCACAATGTGCTTTATTATAGGGGGTGGGAAGACCAAGAACAAGGTTCATTTTAAAAGAAAAAATATTTAGGAATGGGCTAAGAGTTCTGCTGGGTTTATACAGCGAATATTTGAGCCATACAGATCAAGAAGCTCTTAAATTTGATTCCCAGACTGTGCTGTTAACTGATCTTAGCCACAACTAGCCTCAGCGCTCTGAGTCTGGAATGGAAAAATTGGCCAGAATTACGGGTCCTGATTGCTATCCAACTACTCCTGTGGGAAGTGGTTGTGTATAAAGGCTAAGAATAGGATTAGGCTTAGCTGGAACACACTTCACAGTTGATTATCTAGCCAACACTTGCTGTTAAGACTTTAGCTTTTTAAAAAAAAGGCAGTTTAGAAAAGTGGCACATGTATGCAAGCATGCAATGGGCATCTGCAGCATTGCAAAGTCTTTCTCTCCATGTTTTGAAGCTCCTGGTGTAAACTATGCCAAAACAAACTTTTGATATAGTAAGTTCTGTTGAAGGCATTTGAAGGGCAGCTGGGATGGGAAATCTAGCAGCCTCCATGTTCTTCCCTCCGAGGTTAATCTGGCCATTTTCATCAGCAGTAGGAGCAACTCTGATTGCTGCATTCCAGTGTGTCTCTGCAGCATGAGCAAGTTATCAGTGAACTGTATGAAGTCTCAAACTGTTGTTCTTAGGCGGTCCCTCGTATCGAGGATGACTTGTTTCCACACCAAAAAGTTCACAGGTATTACAACGAGGGACCTGATATTCCAGGTCCCGAACTACATCTTGAAGGGTGGAAGATGCCTGTGCGTGGACTTTTTTAACGTATGGTAGCAGTTGCACACCAGTCACCACATGGCCTTGACAGAGATAGGTCTTGGTCCAGTGGCAAGGATTAACCAAGACGACTGGAGACCTGCTCTGCTGCACGGACTTAGTGCACACACATATCGCAGTGTGGGCCGGCCCGTGTTGCCCCTGGGCCCTCGCCTCTCCTGGGCCCTGATCACATCGCTCTACGATCTCTGGCCGTTCCTTTGCCCCGACCCTGCCGCTCCTCTTGATGTAGCTGCCCACGCTCCAATCAGCAACCTAGATTATGGTGACGTCCAATTCAGTCGCCCTACTGAACTGTTTTGTGCTGTATCTTGCAGTGGCATGCCGCCTCCATGCTGCTCCTTTTATGGCCCCGACCTGTCGCTGGTGTTTCCTCGCAGGTTGGGGCCACACTGAGTGCCAGGCCGCCTCCATGCTGGTCCTTTTAAGGCCCCGACTTTACTGTTTAGGTGACAGATGAATATTTGTATAGCTAATATGCAGTGTTGAGGAACTGGAAAAAACATACTTTCAGCTAAATTAGGCCTTTAGTCATATACTTAAAACAGAGTTCTATTAAATTCTTGCTTTGAGAACTTAATTGAATAAGCTTAAATTAAATACAGTGCTGACCCTTCAATTAAGAATTCTACATTATTTTGTCACAGGATTTCAATTACAGTTATACTGCTGTGTAAAACTAAGACACACTATTCAGCTCGAGAAAATAAATTATCCACTAATCTAAATCTCTGCATATAGATTTTGAACATATGCTTCAATTCTAGATCAGATCAAACTGTATTAATTGGATCTTATGCAACCTATAAGGCACTTTTATGTTCGGGGCTTCTGTAATTTGGGTTGTGGGGAAACAGATGTCTGTGTGTTGGCTCCTTGTGTTTACATTACTAAAAATGGCTTCCTTAACCTATGGCAAAATTAACAGACACACACAAATGGTGAGTCTATGCAGGCTTTGAACAGAAGTGCTAAATATAGAAATACACGTGCCCGAACAAAGGAATGTTAGATTGCATTTTGTACACCTTGCATTTTTTTTCCTTTTGTTTTGCTATTTCAACATTGCCTTTAAAATGTTATCAATACAACCACTGTTCTAGTTACTGTATTAATTAAAGCAGAAAGACACAATCCTGGTACAATTTCTGGGAATCTGGGTAAATTCTAAAACCACTCAGATGTAAACCTCAAGGTAATTTCGAATGCCAGGATTGAATTGCGGAGTAATTGTCTTATTTTATTAAATAGGAAGGTAGGTGAAACCGGAAGAATCTGGTGGGATTAAACATTTTTGTTCTTTTAGTTATTCTGGTCTGGAAACAGACAAGAGTCAGAAAGCTCTGATGCTACACTGTTGCAGTATTCATTTTCTACCACCAGAGGTAGCTAGTGAACTATGCAAATATTCCAGGAGACTCCGGTTTAGGATTGCAATCTTGGGATCCTGTATCCCTGGCTATTTTAATAAACTCACAATCCTGGGATTCAGAGCCTAAAAACTCTGGGGTTTTGAAATTACAGCTAAAGTTTCTCTCATCACTGGGTGCAATTCTTCCTGCATTATCCCTAATGATTGGGAGTAGTAGTGCTGGAGCCAATTAGAAACACAAAGGGACAAATGAAAGAGAAAAGGATCCACAGCTGAAACAGGCAAGACAAACTTGGGCAAGAGAGAGCAGAGGAACCAGAACCAGAGAGATATTGCAGGTTAGAGAGGGTGGAGATTGTGAAAACGGAAAATGCTGGAAACACTCAGCAGGTCAGGCAGCATCAGCAGAGAAACAGTTAACGTTTCAGGTTTGTTCTGATGGAAGGTCTTTGACCTGAAACATTAACTCTGTTTCCCACCCCACAGATGCAGCCTGATATGCTAAGTATTTCCAGCATTTTCTGTTTTTATTTCCGATTTCCAGAATCTGCAGAATTTTGCTTTTGTTTGAGGTGAAACAGTGGGTTGGAGCAATAGAAAGATATAGTTTATATTCTATTCATCTCATATTTGAAGATTTACCATTGCCGTTCTGTGGACCTTTGTGTTAACTTTTCTGCTTGCTTAATTCGTACCAGGTTCTGTTGTATCTCGCTGTACTGTGCCTTTTCCAACAGCATCCTTATCATTATTGTTTTCTAATCCTACACTGAACCTAGTTATTTGATTGAACAAAAACAGGAAAAATACAATCTACTGTATTCTAAAATTGAAATCTGAGACAGCTTCTTAAGTTAGCTCATTTCAAAAGAGATGCTCCAAGGGAAGAATAGTTTGAGTAATGGCAAAATGACAGCCCTGAATACATACATTCCTCTGAACAAGTGATTTGACACAAATTACTACAGATTGTTTTATGATGTCCAGTTGCTTAAAAGAGCAATTAAAGTAAGAATTTTGGAATGAGTACGCAAATAAATTAGCATGACTATGTTAGGGAAAAATGCTAGATGAGCAAGATATTTCTGGTTGGTCTGGTTTCACATCTTAATTCAAATGTATATATACTTAGTATTGACTCATCCAGTTATAAATACTTCGCCAATTCAAAAGAAAGACGTGCATTTATATAGTGCCTTTCACGATCAGCGGATGTCCCAAAGCGGTTTACAGTCAATGAAGTACTTTTTGAAGTGTACAACACCTGTTGTAATGTAGGAAATACTGCAGCCATTTGTGCACAGCAAGCTCCCACAAACAGCAATGTGATAATGACCAGATAATCTGTTTTATGATATTGATTGAGGGATATATATTGGTTAGGACACCAGAGAAAGCTCTCCTGCTGTTCTTCAAAATTAAATTATGCATATTGACCGTTCCACGAAAATGATCAGGAAAATGCACCAATTGCACATTGTAAGCAATCATCCAGTTCGCATTTCACATGATTTTGTCAGTGACAACTCCCATTTTTACTTCATGAGATTCAAGGACATTTATCTATATTTTGATGACCCCATTCCTTGATTCTGTCCATTTACAATTAGGGTCTCTGGTTAGTTGCAACTGAATAAATTAAATTCCTTTTTCATTAGATTATATTAAGGTATTTTCTGGGAGTTTTACTGCTATTTTGAGAACTACGTTCAGCAATTTTACCCATTTTTATTTGACAACTTCAAACTCGTGTTTTTTTTTTAAAGATGCTGTAAGGAAACTAATGGGAGCTAGACTTTTCAAAAACTTCTGATTAAAATGTTTGTGCCAAGTTCAGTGTTGAGGAACACACAAATGCAGCATTTAAGCTCAAATTTGTAGTTAATGCCCTGAGGTTTCATTAGCGAGTCATGTCTGAAACACTAACCTGTCTTTCTCTTTCAATGTTGACTAACCCGTGATGCACTTTTAATTTCAGATTTGTATTTTTAAAGAATACCATATTTTTACCACTGGTGGTTGCCATTGGGTATTATTATAGTAAATGCGATAGTTTTGGCTGTTTAACACACAATGAACAATGCCAATTCACTCAGAGCAAATTGAGAATTCTAACCCTGCATCAGTTTCTGTGCTGTACATTCTATGTAATATAATTATCTGCAAATCAGTCACAGTCTAGATTGTCCTGGAAGAATCCAAGGACCTTTTTTTTTTTTACAGTTCAGTTTTACAAACAGGGTATTTATATTAGCTTGTTTGAGGCAGAAATTTTTTTCTAATTTTTCCTACCCCTCCACTTTTTAATGATGTATTTTTTGGTGAAATTTCTATGCTCATTATGGTATCAGTACTGAAGAATAGAATACTTTTTCCACTTTCCTAATCCAGTATCAGAGCAAAACAGTGTCTAATATATCATAGCCCATGCAGAGTTTACATCCATCTATTCTGTCCCATCAACATTAACTTAACTCAAACTGAGAAGGACACCTTTATTGCACCTAGATGAATTTTAATCTCTTTGCACTTCACATACTCTTTTGGCTAATCTGAATAAAATTGACAAAGCAATATTGCACTGTAGTGCATTATGGACAATTGTGTGTGGTGGACCTGTGCCCATGAAGAAATGGGTTGAACTAAACCAATTTTATTTCATGCAGGACTCCTAGATTAAGCTGGATTCAAACGTGGGTCATAGAGGTGAAAGAACACTCTGTTGTCTCATTGTGCACGTAGTCCTCAATACTAGAGACAGCCAAAACATATGAAAGGTCATTGACCTGAAATGGTAACTCTGTTTCTCTCTCCCCAGCTGCTGCTTGACCTGCTGAGTATTTCCAGCATTTTCTGTTTTAATACAGTTTATGCAATCTTATTAATTAGATAATTGGCAAAGTTCACCCTGTCCATATTGGAATGGCATCTATATAATATATTAAAATCTTTGGCTTGGTAATGCTGTCATGCCCCTGTATATTGAAATCAATAGTTAATGCTGTAATGGTAATGCCTGTTATTCCTATTTGCTCCAGAGGAGGCAGTGTAACCTTTCTCAGCCTGTTACAACAAACACAGCTAAAAGACATGCCATTTACTCTGCCTAACCATGAGCAAAGCCAGGGGAGTTACTAATTATTAAATTATGTTCAATATAAAATAGAAAAAAGTAATTAATCTAGATGGGAGGAATTTATAGAGTAATGTTCAAACAAATACCTAGCCATTGAAACAATCCAAATTTGCCTGTATTTCCATTCAGCAAAACCCTTTTTTTTCCGTGTTATATTAGTGAAGAAGGGACTGGGTGGTGAGGACCACTCATCTATTCCGTTATCTTTGTTGTAAAATTGGTGTGCATAGTGAACAGTACAGGCAGAACCAATCTTCACAAAAAGCTTTAACGATCACCAGTCAGCAGGCAGTTAGTCATAAAAGTTGGGGGAATATAAAAAAAACCTAATTTTAAAACTTGTTACCTCACAGGAAGAAGATTGAGTGCGATAACTCGGCACAATCTTGAAGGTAATACTTCCTCTCATTTCTCTCTGGAAGGGAGAAAATGTTATTAAGACACAAGAATCTGGCATTTAAACATTATGTACAAGATGAAAATACCAAGTGTTAGCAACCAAAACTGTGCTGTACAGTTTCACGGCAAGTTTTAAGTTTCCACCAAGTCAATTTATTTATGCAAAAGGATCATAATAAAGGCAGCATTTGACCATGGTTGGTGGTTTGTCTGGAAGCAGTTGAACATAAGAACATAAGAAATAGGAACAGAAGTAGGCCATACGGCCCCTCGAGCCTGCTCCGCCATTCAATAAGATCATGGCTGATCCGATCATGGCTGATCCGATCATGGACTCGGCTCCACTTCCCCACCCGCTCCCCATAACCCCTTATCGTTTAAGAAACTGTCTAAAATTTATTCAATGTTCCAGCTTCCACAGTTCTCTGAGGCAGCGAATTCCACAGATTTACAACCCTCAGAAGAAATTTCTCCTCATCTCTGTTTTAAATGGGCAGCCCCTTATTCTAAGATCATGCCCTCTAGTTCTAGTCTCCCCCATCCTCTCTGCAAGCCCCCTCATAATCTTATATGTTTCGATAAGATCACCTCTCATTCTTCTGAATTCCAATGAGTAGCGGCCCAACCTACTCAACCTTTTCTCATAAGTCAACCCCCTCATCCCCGGAATCAACCTAGTGAACCTCTTCTGAACGGACTCCAAAGCAAGTATATCCTTTCGTAAATATGGAAACCAAAACTGCATGCAGTATTCCAGGTGTGGCTTCACCAATATCTTATATAGCTGTAGCAAGACTTCCCTGCTTTTATACTCCATCCCCTTTGCAATAAAGGCCAAGATACCATTGGCCTTCCTGATCACTTGCTGTACCTGCATTCTATCCTTTTGTGTTTCATGTACAAGTACTCCCAGAAGACACTGTTATCTGGTGCTTACATCTATCTTCACATTTGATACTAGAATAAAAATAGCCAGTGGAGAGATAGAGAGCTCAATAGTCATCTACTGCTAAGTTAGGTCCGGCCAAACAACCTTTTAACTCTTGAATGAGAAATAGGCAGAAAATAATCTTATCACTAGAATCGGAGTCAAGCAAGGAAAGAGAAATTTACCTCACTATGTTTGAATTGTTAAAATGAGGGAATTGCACTTTTATATGGGAAAATGAATTTATTCCCGGTTTAGAAAAGGACAAATATTTGATGAATTTTAAAAACCTGCTTTGTAAAACACAGAATTAGTGTTTTGTGAAAATATTAAACCATTGCAGTTTAGTATCTGTACAGTTGGTCAATCAGACATTGTACTATTTAAAGTACAGAGTGTGCACAAAATTCACATTATTGGGGCATTAAACCAAGTTCTGGATCAAGGGAAGGCTATACCAAAGAGACAAGGTAGCTTTCAACTAAACTGAACCAGATCCAACTCCTTATAGAGAGGGTAAGCAGAGGAGTGGGGATGGATTTGAACTTAAAATGCGGGAGGTTGGGGAAAGTCGAGGTTTGAGACTAAAGCAAGCGATCAAGGTCAATAAAACTGTTGGAATAGAAGCAGAAGGTTAAGCTGACAATGCTGCAGCACCATCGGGCAGTAGCGCATTCCCTCTTGTTGGCAAGCACCTTGTTGGGTGCCCACCCTGCATAAATAAACAGGCCCAACCAAAGAAAATGGGTCAGTCATAGCAGTATCAGGTATGAAGAGGAGAATCCAATCCTATGTATCTATTCGACAACTCCAGTAACTCAGTGTTCCCTGCACCTGTGAGTATTGGCTTCCTCTGCTGTCGATGACCCACTTACCTCTTTCTACATTAACCATGGGCTCTGAATTATGCAGCACTGCCTCTTCAGTGACAACATTTGGGAAAATACAATCCAGAATATAGCCCTCATCCTCTCTGATGCCATAGAGTGTGGCCAATTGTTCCTTGAGCACAGAGGTTCTCTGCTCCAGAGACTTGATTTTCCAACAGTTAAGGGAAATGTGCTGTCCATGGATACACAGTATCCATGAGAGTCGACATCCCTCCCTTCCTCTATCTTCAACTTAAAAATGTTAGCCTAAATTCCCAAACACTCGCAAGAATCAAACTCCACTTACTCACTTCACATGTATTAATTTTATAGAAAAAACTTGTGTCCGGTTGCAACGCCCTAGTACAATGAAGTTCAATTTGGATTACAAAAGGTTAACTCCCAAAAACATGTCTGGGATGTTGTTTAGGGCAAATTGGTTGGCATACCATCATTCTCAGAATTATGTTTTAGATTAGTTTCCATATTTGCATTCGTAATGTTAAAATGACTTCCAATGAAGCACAGCAGTGGTTTTAGCTAAATAGATATTTCCCACACCAGGGAGGGGAGGGGAGGGAGGTTCCTTATTCAAGGTGGTAGTTTTGATTGGAAACTCGGTGAAATCTTAGCTTGCCATTTCTCGTTACAGATTCTAGGGCCTGGTGTGCATTTCCAGCTCTTTATTTCATACTGACAGCACTTACAAGGTTCCCTCCCCCCACCCCCTCCCCCATTATTGATGAATTCAAATGCAAATGAAAGAGATTTCTGTCAGAAAATACCATTTTGGGATTACAGTAGATGAGTATTTTGAGACACGACAAGTGGTGAGTATAGTGTGATTGGGAGGAACAGGTGACTTTGGTTCCCCAAGCTCTCCACAACTCGGGGTTTTTCTTGCCTCATGTCTGGATCTGTTGTAGACTAATTGATGAGATTGGTTTCTAAACAGCTCCCATTATCGTTGCATCATGCAACTACCAGGATGGTTAGAAGGCAAACTAGATGGATTGTGCACTTTTTTCATCTGGCAATGCCTATGTTTGTACTATTGACATTGGTTCAAGTATCTGTTTAAAGATGAACACGCTACACATAGTTGTTGAGAGTAGTTGAGATGAACACATGAGGGAGGAAGGAATAGAAGGATATGTTGATGGGGTTAGATGAAGTAGGGTGGGAGGAGAGCATAAATACTAGCATGGACCAGTTGGGCCGAATGGCCTGTTTCTGCGCTGTAAATTCTATGCCACATTGGGGAAGGAAATCTGGTAAAACTAGAAGAGAAATTCTGCAATTATTTTTTTAAAATTAAAATGGTGGCCTGGGAATGTTGGAATACTGGAGGCCCAGACTTTGTGACGTGCAAACACCCAGTCAGTGTATGGGCTGTGTTTAACCGATCTCTGAGTCACTAGGTAATAGTGCAGTGTGAGCCCATGTACCTTCTCAATTTAAGGGTATCTAAGGGATAAAGCATGGCAGGAGAGCTTGGTCACGTGTTATGCTCCTCCTGTACCATGGTGTCCCTGACGACTACGTGTGTGAGAAGTGTATCCGCCTCCATCTCCTGACGGACCGCGTTGCGGATTTGGAGCTGAGGGTGGATTCACTCTGGAGCATCCATGATGCTGAGAATGACATAAGTGGCACATGTAGTGAGTTGGTCTTACCGCATGAGAAGGATCCACAGCCAGCTAGGGAATGGAAGACCAACAGGAAGAGTAGTACAAAGAAGGTAGTGCAGGGGTCCCATCTGGTCATCCCCCTGCAAAACAGATACACTGCTTTGAGTGCTGTTGAGGGAGATGACTCATCAGGGGAGAGCAGCAGTAGCCAAGTTCATGGCACCGTGGCTGGCTCTGATGTACAGGAGGGCACGAAAAAGAGTGGGAGAGCGATAGTGATAGGGGATTCAATCATAAGGGGAATAGATAGGCGTTTCTGCAGCCGCAACCGAAACTCCAGGATGGTATGTTGCCTCCCTGGTGCAAGGGTCAAGGATGTCTCCGAGCGAGTGCAGGACATTCTAAAAAGGGAGGGAGAACAGCCAGTTGTCGTGGTGCACATTGGTACCAACGACATAGGTTAAAAAAAGGGATGAGGTCCTACGAGACGAATTTAAGGAGCTAGGAGCTAAATTAAAAAGTAGAACTTCAAAAGTAGTAATCTCGGGATTGCTACCAGTGCCATGTGCTAGTCAGAGTAGGAATCGCAGGATAGCACAGATGAATACGTGGCTTGAGCAGTGGTGCAGCAGGGAGGGATTCAAATTCGTGGGGCATCGGAACAGGTTCTGGGGGAGGTGGGACCAGTACAAACTGGACGGTCTGCACTTGGGCAGGACTGGAACCAATGTCCTAGGGGGAATGTTTGCTAGTGCTGTTGGGGAGGAGTTAAACTAATATGGCAGGGGGATGGGAACCAATACAGGGAGACAGAGGGAAACAAAAAGGAGACAAAAACAAAAGACAGAAAAGAGATGAGTAAAAGTGGAGAGCAGAGAAACCAAAGGCAAGAAACAAAAAGGGCCACTGAATATAAAAGGGCTGCAGGAGGGGTCAAAACTAAAAATTATGGTTTAAAAACTAGGATGAAAACACTCTACCTAAATGCACGCAGCATTCGAAATAAAGTAAATGAGTTGACTGCACAAATCATTACAAATGGGTATGATTTGGTGGCCATTACAGAAACATGGTTGCAGGGTGGCCAAGACTGGGAATTAAACATACAGGGGTATCTGATGATTCAGAAAGATAGGCAAGAAGGGAAAGGAGGTGGGGTAGCTCTGTTAATAAAAGATGATATCAGGGCAGTTGTGAGGGATGATATTGGCTCTAATGAACAAAATGTTGAATCATTGTGGGTGGAGATTAGAGATAGTAAGGGGAAAAAGTCACTGGTCGGTGTAGTTGAAAGGCCCCCAAATAATAACTTCAAGGTGGGGCGGGCAATAATCAAGGGAATAATGGAGGCATGTGAAAAAGGAACGGCAGTAGTCATGGGGGATTTTAACCTACATATCGATTGGTCAAATCAAATCGCACGGGATAGCCTGGAGGAGGAATTCATAGAATGAATACGGGATTGTTTCTTAGAACAGTATGCAAGAGAACCTACAAGGGAGCAAGCCATCTTAGATCTGGTCCTGTGTAATGAGACAGGAAAAATAAACGATCTCCTAGTAAAAGATCCTCTTGGAATGAGTGATCACAATATGGTTGAATTTGTAATACAGATTGAGGATGAGGAAGTTGTGTCAGAAACGAGCGTACTATGCTTAAACAAAGGGGACTACAGTGGGATGAGGGCAGAGTTGGCTAAAGTAGACTGGAAACAAGGACTAAACGGTGGCACAATTGAGGAACAGTGGAGGACTTTTAAGGAGCTCTTTCATAGTGCGCAACAAAAATATATTCGTGAAAAAGAAGGGCGGCAAGAGAAGGGATAACCAGCCGTGGATAACCAAAGAAATAAAGGAAAGTATCAAATCAAAGACCAATGCATATAAGGTGGCCAAGGTTAGTGGGAAACTAGAGGATTGGGAAAATTTTAAGCAACAGCAAAGAATGACTAAAAAAGCAATAAAGAAAGGGAAGATAGATTACGAAGGTAAACTTGCGCAAAACATAAAAACAGATAGTAAAAGCTTTTACAGATATATAAAACGGAAAAGAGTGACTAAAGTAAATGTTGGTCCCTCAGAAGATGAAAAGGGGGATTTAATAATGGGAAATGTGGAAATGGCTGAGACCTTAAACAATTATTTTGCTTCCGTCTTCAGAGTGGAAGACACAAAAACCATGCCAAAATTTGCAGGCCACAGGAGTGTGGGAAGGGAGGACCTTGAGACAATCACTATCACTAGGGGGGTAGAGCTGGACAGGCTAATGGGACTGAAGGTAGACAAGTCCCCTGGTCCTGATGAAATGCATCCCAGGGTATTAAAAGAGATGGCGGAAGTTATAGCAGATGCATTCGTTATAATCTACCAAAATTCTCTGGACTCTGGGGAGGTACCAGCAGATTGGAAAGCAGCTAATGTAACGCCTCTGTTTAAAAAAGGGGCCAGGCAAAAGGCAGGTAAATATAGGTCGGTTAGTTTAACATCTGTAGTGGGGAAAATGCTTGAAACTATCATTAAGGAAGAAATAGCGGGACATCTATATAGGAATAATGCAATCAAGCAGACGCAGCATGGATTCATGAAAGGGAAATCATGTTTAACTAACGTACTGGAATTCTTTGAGGATATAACGAACATGGTGGATAGAGGTGTACCGATGGATGTGGTGTATTTAGATTTCCAAAAAGCATTCGATAAGGTGCCATACAAAAGGTTACTGCAGAAGATAAAGGTACACGGAGTCAGAGGAAATGTATTAGCATGGATAGAGAATTGGCTGGCGAACAGAAAGCAGAGAGTCGGGATAAATGGGTCCTTTTCCGGTTGGAAATCAGTGGTTAGTGGTGTGCCACAGGGATCAGTACTGGGACCACAACGGTTTACAATATACATAGATGACCTAGAAGAGGGTACAGAATGTAGTGCAACAAAATTTGCAGATAACACTAAGATTAGTGGGAAAGCGGGTTGTGTAGAGGACTCAGAGAGACTGCAAGGAGATTTGGATAGGTTAAGCGAATGGGCTAAGGTTTGGCAGATGGAATACAATGTCGGAAAGTGTGAGGTCATCCACCTTGGGGGAAAAAAAACAGTAAAAGGGAATATTATTTGAATGGGGAGAAATTACAACATGCTGTGGTGCAGAGGGACCTGGGGGTCCTTGTGCATGAATCCCAAAAGGTTAGTTTGCAGGTGCAGCAGGTAATCAGGAAGGCGAATGGAATGTTGGCCTTCATTGCGAGAGGGATGGAGTACAAAAGCAGGGAGGTCTTGCTGCAACTGTATAAGGTATTGGTAAGGCCGCACCTGGAGTACTGCGTGCAGTTTTGGTCACCTTACTTAAGGAAGGATATACTAGCTTTGGAAGGGGTACAGAGACGATTCACTAGGCTGATTCCAGAAATGAGGGGGTTACCTTATGATGATAGATTGAGTAGACTGGGTCTTTACTCACTGGAGTTCAGAAGGATGAGGGGTGATCTTATAGAAACATTTAAAATCATGAAAGGGATAGACAAGATAGAGGCAGAGAGGTTGTTTCCACTGGTAAGGGAGACTAGAACTAGGGGGCACAGCCTCAAAATATGGAGGAGCCAATTTAAAACAGAGTTGAGAAAGAATTTCTCTCCCAGAGGGTTGTGAATCTGTGGAATTCTCTGCCCAAGGAAGCAGTTGAGGCTAGCTCATTGAATGTTTTCAAGTCAAAGATAGATAGATTTTTAACCAATAAGGGAATTAAGGGTTACGGGGAGAGGGTGGGTAAGTGGAGCTGAGTCCACGACCAGATCAGCCATGATCTTATTGAATGGCGGAGCAGGCTCGAGGGGCTAGATGGCCTACTCCTGTTCCTAATTCTTATGTTCTTATGTTCTCGGGACTGAGGACATTCTGTGAGCACACAGGCCAGCACAGCATGTTGTCCAATTCAAAGAGGCACAAGGCAGTAAGTAATATTGCCCCTCTCTTCTTCTTACCCCCCCCCCTCCCCTCTTCGACCAGCAGCCGCTGCCTGTATGAACCAGTGAGGGGATGATGAACTGTTCCGAAGGAAGTAGAAGTGATGCCTGAGAATGACTGACTGTTATGGATGTTGTGGCGTGGGGTGGGGTGGGGTGGAATGGAAATGCAAATGCAAATGAAAGCTTGCTTAAATTTCCCCAAATGTGTTAGATGTGCATACTTGTGTCTATAAGGAGAATAATGCCCAAATTGTATCAGTGGATAATTTTATATTCTGAGACACTCCCACTAGGAACTGGATTGAAAATTGTTAAACTGATTTTACATTGGCTGGTTGGCCATCCAATGAGTAAACTCAACCTGTCAATCTGAGGTGATTTATATGTAGGCCTCAGTTGAAAGGACAGCACGACCCAGCCCTCTCATCCCTAATATCCAGACAGAATACAAATCCACAACATTAAATACATTTCAAACCTAATACTGGCCTATATACTCACAAGCATCTTTTGAAGTTGTTCCACTGTCTGGTTAGCTACACTGATGCCATTTATTTCTCTGATTTCATCACCGACATGGAGTGTTCCTACACGTTTAAAAAGAGTCAGATAAGAACTTAAGAATTTCTTTTTTTTTTTAGAAAAAAAGCACAGAAAAATCTCATTACGCCTAAAATACCTGTCCCTTTTTCATAAACCAAGCCCTCATAAACTCATGTATAATGTATATTTCAATGGCCTTCCTTAGTAACATATTCCACTCTATTTCCCCTTGTGTGAGAATGTTTTCCCTGACTTCCCTTTTTGCCTCTCAGTTCTTAACTTTATTAAACCGTGTCCCCTGGTATTTGAACCTTCAAACACAGTGAACAACTTGCTAGATCAATTCTCTTTATAATCTTGAACAAGCCTCCTCCTATTCCAAAAAAAAGCCCAACTTCCTTCATCTTTTCTCATGACTAATATCCCCAATACCCAGAATATTGCCATTGTATTATCTCAGACCCAATAGCATCCTTCTAGTTACTAGAACTACAAGCAGTACTTCAGATGTGGTCTGACCAATGCCTTATAAGCAACAATCCAAACTCATTTGATTTGTACTCTAGCTCTCTGCTAATACCACCTAAAATGTTATATTTCATTTTAACTTCAGGCAAGCACTCTGGTAATTATTTCATGGTTTTACCCACTATAATCCTGAACTCATGATCAGTACACTATCCCACGATTCCATTTAACACACACTCCCGCTTTTGGTTACTTGCTCCCAAACTAACTATTGTACATTCCTCCAATTTGAATAATATCTGCTACCAACTGATCCAATTATCCTAAAAATATTAATTAATTTGAACTTGGTTACATCATTCCTCATTATTTGCCTTCAGAAAAGGAGGTGCATAGAGCAACCAGTGATGGAAAAATTATTTACTGAATGTTCCCTCCAGGAATATGAATATGGCTTTAACTTCTTGGAATGGTAATAATTAATTTTTTGAATGCATATAGATTTTCTACTTCTTACCTTGTCTATGGATCATTCCCCCATGCATTATCCTTGCAACGATACAATGGTTCAACTCATTCATTTTTAAAGTGATCCCCTAGGTGAAGGAACATGGAGAAAATTAACATGAAATAGACAGGATTTAATTAATTTGAAATACAACAGCTGTATACAAAGCAGCTTCAAAGCTAAACATTGTCACATACAAACATTAAAACAGTGATGTATTCGAAGGAGCATTCTACAGTTGGCAGAAACAGTACCCAAGTTGTATATATCTCTATATATACAGAGATATCTAGAGATAGAGAGAGATACAGAGATAGAGATATAGCGATGGATATAGAGATGGATATAGAGATGGAGATAGATGATGATGTGATGGAGACAGAGACAGATGATGATGGAGAGATGATAGGATAGAGAGAGATGTGCACCTGGTCAAGAGCTGTGTGGTTCAATAATTGGCTACGAGATGTCTGGGAAGAATTTGGGTTGATTTGTCATGTGAACTTTCTCCCTCCCTCTTTGTGGGAAGTACATAGCGTCTGCTTAAGGGTTCCCCATAATGGCATAAGGGGAGATTGGGAGCTTGCTGTCCGTGGTGGAAACTCATATTCTATCACTGTGGTAGGACACTAAATATATCTCCTTCTTAGGCAGTCCTCCGGAGTCGAAAATGACTTGTTTCCACAGTAAAATGAGTTCTAAGGTGAACTGATGAGACCAATGCGGGATCTAGTCTCTGTCACAGATGGGGCAGATGGTGGTTGGAGGGACGGATGGATGGGGTGCTTGGTTTGTTGTACGCTCCTTCTGCTTTTTGTACTTGGCTTCCGCGTGTTCCTGGCGAAGAGACTCAAAGTGTTCGGTGCCTTCTGGGGTGCTTCTCCTCCACTTTGAGCGGTCTTGGGCCAGGGATTCCCAAGAGTTGGTGGGGATGTTGCATTTTTTCAAGGAGGCTTTGAGGGTATCCTTGAAGTGTTTTCTCTGCCCTCCTGGGACTCGCCAGCCGTGACGTAGCTTGGAGTAGAGAGCTTGTTTCAAGAGTCTAGCATCAGGCATGCAGACAATGTGGCCCACCCACCGGAGCTGGTCGAGCGTGGTCAATACCTTGATGCTGAGGATGTTGGGCTGGGAGAGAACGCTGACATTGGTGCGCCTATCCTGCCAAGAATTTGCAGGATTTTGCGGAGGCAGCTTTGGTGGTACTCCAGTGTTTTGAGGTGCCAACTGTACATAGTCCATGTCTCTGAAGCATATAGGAAGGCGGGCATCACTACTGCTCTGTAGACCACGAGCTTGGTGCCGGGTATGAGATCCTGGTCTTCAAATACTTTTTTCCTCAGACGGCCGAAAGCTGCACTGGCACACTGAAGACAGTATTGGGCTTCGTCATCGATGTCTGCCCTTGTTGATAGTAGGCTCCCAAGGTATGGGAAGTGGTCCACATTGTCCAAGGTCTCATCATGGATCTTGATAACCGGGGAGCAGTACTGTGTGACGGGGGCAGGTTGGTGGGGGACCTTTATCTTACTGATGTTTAATGTGAGGCCCAGACTCTCGTACGCTTCAGTGGAGGTGCCAATGATGGTTTGGAGTTTGGGTTCCGATTGTGCACAAACGCAAGCATCATCTGCATATTGTAATTCAATGACAGAGGTTGGAGCAACCTTGGATCTGGACTGAAAGCATCGGAGATTGAACAATTTCCTGCTTGTCCTGTAGATTAACTTCACTCCAGCGAGAAGCTTGTTTAGGGCGAGATGAAGCATTGCAGCGAGGAGGATTGAGAAGAGCGTTGGTGCGATGACACAGCCTTGCATGACCCCGGTCTGCACTTGTATTGGGTCTATGGTGGATCCGTTGGTAAGAATCACGTCTTGCATGTCATCATGAAGCAGGGGGAGGATGGTAACTAATTTTTGAGGACAGTCGAATTTGAGAAGGACATTCCATAATCCCTCTCAGTTGACAGAGTCGAAGGCCTTTGTAAGGTCAAAGAAAGCCATGTACAGAGGTTGATGCTGCTCCCTACATCTTTCTTGGATTTGTCGCGCGGTGAAGATCATGTCCATTGTGCCCCTTAGTGGGTGGAATCCGCATTGCGACTCTGGGAGGAGCTCTTCAGCCACTGGGAGGAGACGACTGAGGAGGATTCGGACGATGATTTTCCCTATGGAAGACAGCAGGGAAACTCCTCTGTAATTATCGCAGTTGGACTTGTCCCCTTTCTTGAAGATGATCACGATTACAGTGTTTGCGATCTCCTGGCATGCTCGCCTCCTTCCAGATAAGAGAGATGAGGTCATGGATTTGCGCCAAGAGTACTTCTTCGCTATGCTTTAGTACTTTGGCGGGGATTTCATCTGCTCCTGAGTCCTTGTCGTTTTTCAGTTGTCGGATGGCCTTTTCAACCTCATGCCGGGCTGGGATTGTGCCGAGGTGGTGACGAGTAGCATTCTATGGGATGGAGTCAAGGACACTCACGCCAAAGACAGAGTCTTGGTTGAGGAGATCCTTAAAAGTGCTCCTTCCAGCGGACACTGACTGCATCTCTGTCCTTGATATGCACCTCTCCATTCTTGGCTCTCAGTGGTATAGGACCTTGAGTGCTTGGGCCTTGGGTGGACTTAACTGAGCTAAAAAATCTACACACGTTGTGATTGTCAACTATATGCTGGATCTCCTGTGCTTTTTCCACCCACCATTTGTTCTTTAGGTCACGAATTCTTCATTGGACCTCGGCCTTCAGTTGTCTGTAGGTCTGCTTTCTTTCACTCGAGTTGTGGAGTTGGTTCCAATTCAGAAATGCCTTGCATTTGCTGTTTATTAGCTCTTGGATCTCCTGGTCGTTCTCATCGAACCCGGTCTTGATGTTTTCTGGTAGAGTAACCAAGATAGGATAGAGAGAGAGATGCGCACCTGGTCAAGAGCTGTGTGGTTCAGTAATTGGCTACGAGAAGATGTTTGGGAAGAATTTGGGTTGATTTGCCATGTGAACTTTCTCTCTCCCTCTTTGTGGGAAGTACATAGCGTCTGCTTAGGGGTTCCCCATAATGGCATAAGGGGAGATTGGGAGCTCACTGTCCATGGTGGAAATTCATATTCTATTACTGTGGTAGGAGACTAAATATATACGGCACCATTCAGGAATCAATATTCCTAAATCAGGGTCTGTCTTATGATAGAATATCTGTTTTATGGTGTCCTTTACAATTAAAGTAGCAAACTGCAGACATATTTGTGTTACACCATACAACAGCCCATTAAAAAAAATAAGCAGACCCTGAATAAATATTCGGAATTGAATTTATATTATGGGACTAAATCGTTGTGCAGTGGGAAGACAGACAAGACATTTTGTTGCTGATGTTGTTTAAATTCTGTACTTTTTCATCTTATAAAATTGCAAATGCTTAAAAGAATGCTTTAACTATCATTTGTGAAATGCTACATAACAGAATTCTAAAGCAGTTGCATTTTATCAAAATCATTTAGAAGAGCTAACATGGAAAGTATAAATGATTTTAAAACATTCAATGTTGATTTGAGAGTGTTAAGTGGCATATTGCTCTAAAATTTGAAAGAATGTAAAAAATGTTTAATTAAACTTATTTAAACTAATGAATCATAGTAAAGATTAGGGATCATCAGAGTTTTGCAGGTTTGGAAGTAGTGCACGAGATAGAAAGAGCATTTTTTTTTTATATTGATCATTCTGATGAGCAGCTTCCTTATAAGAACACATTAAGTACATTTGAACAATTTACATCAAAACTTTCCAGACAATAGAATCCAATCGAAGTAATCTCTAAAATCAGTTGCCTTTTGAAAAACAACAACTTTTTTGATTATTCGGGATCCTGGTTCAAGCAGTGTTCTTCCCAACAAAAATCACCTTTTAAACTTTTTCTTTGAAAACCCGGCAACCAATCTTGGAATATACAAAGAGAAGGAAACTAAATTGAAATGATAACTTTCAGCTGATAGTCATTTATCGTTATGGTCAGCTGAGCAGTAGTACTGGAGTTTTTGAATACTGTGCTGACTTCAACGTTGCGGATCATTATGGACAGGAAGTTCCAGTTGGAAGTATTTCCTGTGTTAGACAAAAGGTCCTGTTGCAACCATTTTTCCATTGAGTTTTACTGTTCAGTTTTTAAAAATGTAGTCTTGCATAAAAAACCCTAATTTGATCATCCTCAGTACATAACTGTCTTGTAGCAGAAACTTCTAGTCTAGGTTTGCATCACAAGGTGGCACTCCTGTCTTATTTTGTAAGACATATTTGTTCTATAGATGTAGGAAACTGTGGTGCTCCAAATTAATATAATTACTGAAAATAATATGTATATTCTAACATATCTGCTGTAACTCCTTTTCACTTCAACCAGCTGGTGATTGATCTGAGATGAACTGATACTCTCCTTTTCCATAGCATTTTCTCATATTTCAGCAATTCATCTGCAGTTACTGGTTACCACAACTGTGTGAGTTGGCAGGTAAATCATCTACAGAGGTATCATAGCTAAACCAAATCCTCTCTTTGACCAACATCTCCACACACATTTCCAGCGGGAACAGGAATCCTGGCCAATTGTCACACTTGTGTAATCAAAAATACTTGTGATTCTGTTTCACTTGCTGTTTCAAGTCAGTTATAAAATTACGAAAATTTATTAATGATGGAATTGAAACAGATGCATAGCTGCAATTTGATGTTCCAAATAGAGTGTGTGGATAAAACTAATGGGCTTGGGAAAAGGTTAATCTACACCGTTATAAATAAAAATGAGGCAAAGTAAACTGTTGCACAGTAGCATTCTTACCAAAATATAATCTTCATTATATGACTGAGTTAATGCCCACAAGTGGTCAGTGGGATCTACACAAAGTACTAATGGTGGTTAATTTGTTAATTAGTGTTCTAGTCAATAAAAAGGAAATTTGCATTTGTCTAGTCTGTTTACATACAGTCTAGTTCATCAACAATCTTTATTCATGTCTCTTTCAGACTTTTTAATTACATCATCGGATAGCAGTGACTAATACTGAAAATAAGTTTATTACCACTGAAGCGCTCATACGTGGGAACAGAAAAAATGACTAATTTGCTTCGTTTTACTGCTGTGGTGACCTATATTAGCTAAAAAGACTATTTTAATGATTAGTTATCTCTGCCAACATATCTAGATAAAAATGACTAAAACTGATTAGAAAACTAGAGATTTTTATTCTAAATTACCATAGGTTCATCCGTGTTTTTCTGAAACTGGACCAGTCGTACTCGTGTTACATTTTCCATGTCCATGTCTCCGTTTGCACTTTCTGGTGAGTCACCGTTTAAATAAGGAGAAGTTGGTGGTGGTGTAACTCTCAGTGCCTCATCACTGTATACCTCATGTGCCACGACGTCATGAGTCTGCAGCAAGGCCTAGTTTTTAAAAACAAGATAAAACTGGAAAATTAAACTGAAGAAAGAAACAAACCCTTTTGTTAACCATGCTCCTCTCACCCAAACCCTCTTTATTTTCCTCTTTTCCGTCAACTATATTTCCCTCCTTAATTTAAAGTATTTTGAGACACCTTCCTGAATGTGAAGAGCACTATAGAAATGCAAGCAGTTGTTCTTCAAATCTAACTTCCTCATTTTTAAGGCATGGAAAAATGTTAGTATATATAATACCTCATTTATAGTAGCAAGTGAAAATTACATCTTTAAAAACATTGACTCTTGTTTGCTCTTGCAAATAATCAATTAACAACTTCAGAATTGCTGTTGGATCAATGAAGTCCACCAGAAGAGATGATTCAGACCCGAGACAATTCAGTGCCATATGGCATCCAGCCAATATAAACAACCATTTGAATTTTAATGCGGAATTTCCAACACTGCGACAATATGGCCACAGTTACTATAACTGTTTTGACTGTGATCTTGCTTTGCTTGCTGGCTGTCTATAGCAATGAAGTTTTCAAACGTAAAACGCTAGCTTTGTTACATCAAAATTAACAAAAGCACATTACAACAGTTCTAAAAATTGTACTTTTAAATTTACAAAACCACCAATGTTGGATTAGAACCTGGTGGTTAGAAAATGATTATAGCTTGAATACTCAGGCATTAACAAAATAGATGCCAACATGTTCCCAAGCTGCCATAAACTTGTGTAAAAGATAAACCAAGGAAGAATTGGTTGACTGCTGACAAATGCTATCGCATAAATTTCTATGCACGTATTCCCAGTTTCTGAGATTTTTAAGTCAGTTATTACTTGGTGAGGGTGTCATAAAAATGTTGAAAAGTAATTTTAAAGATATTTATATTTAAGGAAAATAACCTTCCAATGGCAAGGCCGAGGTTCAAATCCCGACCCCCCCCCCCCCACCCCCCAATCAAAGATCTGTCGGTGGAATCATAAATATTTTTGTTCAAGTTGCCAGTCTGCTCGTTTCTGAATTGATGCCTTGTGCAATGTTAACCAATGTATATTTTATTTTCTGCTTCTAATGTGAAAGTGATATGGGAAATATGTGCAAAAAGGACACGATTGCTACAAAAGCAATATGGAATCTGAAGTTCTTTGACAATCTTATGATTTTTACTTGGAAGTTTTGATTAGTTTTAAATTTAGATAACCACCAATGTTGGATTATGCTATGGTCATAATAAAGGATGAAACTGAGTACTGTGTACAATGAGCAAGTGTGACCTTAGCTCCTTTAATAAGACTCCAGAGTGCAGGTACCTCGTGGGTGGCCTGCTTATATACCGTGCTGGGTTCCCTTGGGACTCCAACAGGTCGGCCCTCTGGTGGTAGTGTAATACAGGTTACAAGGGGTTAAATACATAACATCACTACCCCATGAAGTCAACAGTACACTTATTTACAAGGTGAGACGATCTGGGGCTTTTCGCTCCCTTGTCGATCGTCTCGGTACAAATGTGGGTGTGGGTGGGTTGGTCAGTTCTTCACTGGGCTGTTGGGCAGCCGGCCTTGCCGGGCTGCTGGGGATGATGAGTTCGGCTTCGTGGTCAACCATGATGTCAGTTGCCACTTGTGTGTGTGTTGGAGGGTCAAACTTGTTGGTGTCTTCTTCGGGTTGTTCATAGCTCTTGGTGAACCGCAATTTGATTTGGTCCAAATGTTTTCTGTGCGTTTGTCTATTGGCCAATTTGGCCTGAAACACCCTACTTCCCTCTTTGGCTGTGACAATGCCAGCGAACCATTTGGGACCATGTCCATAAATGAGCACAAACACAGGATCATTGATCTCAATATCACGTGACAAATTTGTGCTGTCATGGTACACGCTTTGTTGATGCCGCTTGCCCTCCACGTGATCATGGAGATCAGGGTGGACAAGAGTGTGTCTGGCTTTTAACGTCCTTTTCATGAGCAGCTCGGCTGGGGGAAACCCCGGTGAGTGAGTGGGGTCTAGTGCGGTAGCTGAGCAACACTCGGGACAGCCGGGTCTGCAGGGAGCCTTCCGACACATGTTTCAATCTTTGCTTGATGGTTGAACTGCCCGTTCTGCCTGGCCGTTGGATGCGGGCTTGAACGGGGCAGATGTGACGTGTTTGATCCCATTGCGGGTCATGAATTCCTTGAATTCAGCACTGGTGAAGCATGGCCCACTGTCGCTGACTAGGACATCAGACAAGCCGTGCGTGGCAAACATGGCTCGTAGGCTTTCAATAGTGGCCGTGGACGTGCTTACAGACATTATCGCACGTTTAAACCATTTTGAGTAAGCGTCCACGACAACCAAAAACATTTTGCCTAGAAATGGGCCCGCATAGTCCATGTGGATCCTTGACCATGGTTTGGAGGGCCACGACCACAAACTTAGCTGTGCCTCTCTGGGTGCATTGCTCAGCTGAGAGCAAGTGTTGCACTGGCGCACGCATGACTCTAAATCTGAGTCAATGCCAAGCCACCACACATGGGATCTGGCTATGGCTTTCATCATTACAATGCCTGGGCGGGTGCTGTGCAATTCAGATATGAACGTATCTCTGCCTTTCTTGGGCAAGACCACACGATTGCCCCACAATAGACAGTCCGCCTGCAGGGACAACTCGTCTTTGCGCCTGTGGAATGGCTTAATCGCCTCCTGCATCTCCGCTGGGACATTGGACCAGCTCCCATGGAGGACACAGTTTTTTTTTACCAAGGACAGTAAAGGATCCTGGCTGGTCCAGGTCCTGATCTGGCGGGCTGTAATGGGGGACTTTTCGTTCTCGAATGCCTCCATGACCATGAGCAAGTTCGTTGGCTGTGCCATTTCCACCCCGGTGGTGGGCAATGGCAATCGACTTAGAGCATCTGCGCGGTTCTCTGTGCCTGGTCTGTGGTGGATTACATAGTTGTATGCCAACAGCGTGAGCGCCCATCTTTGGATGCGGGCAGAGGCATTGGTGTTAATCCCTTTGCTCTCAGAACAGCGATGTGAGCGGCATGTGGTCAGTTTCAAGCTCAAACTTGAGGCCAAATAAGTACTGGTGCATTTTTTTTTTTACCTCGTAAACGCACGCCAGAGCCTCTTTTTCAATCATGCTGTAGGCCCTTTCGGCCTTGGACAAACTCCTGGACGCATAAGCAACTGGTTGCAAGATTCTCGATTCGTTAGCCTGTTGCAACACACACCCGACCCCATATGACAATGCATCGCAAGCTAGCACTAATCTTTTACAAGGGTTATACAGGACAAGCAGTTTGTTTGAACACAACAGATTTTTGGCTTTCTTAAAGGCAGCCTCTTGTGAATTCCCCCATACCCAGTCGTCTCCCTTGCACAGTAGCGCATGTAGGGATTCTAGCAGGGTGCTTAACCTAGGTAAGAAATTACTGAAATAGTTAAGGAGTCCCAGGAACGACCGCAGCTCCGTCACGTTCTGTGGTCTCGGCGCGTTCTTGATGGCCTCCGTCTTGGTGTCGGTGGATCTGATGCCATCTGACGCGACTCTTCTTCCCAAGAACTCGACCTCCTGTGCCAGGAAAACACACTTGGAGCATTTCAACCTGAGCCCCACGCGATCCAACCGACTAAGAACCTCTTCCAGATTCTTCAAGTGCTCAATGGTGTCCCGACCTGTAACCAGTATGTTGTCCTGGAAAACCACAGTGCAAGGAACTGACTTTAGCAGGCTCTCCATGTTCCATTGGAAGATTGCCGCGGCCGACCGAATCCAGAATGGGCACCAGTTATAGATGAACAGATCTTTGTGCGTATTGATGCAGGTGCAGCCTTTCGAATACTCCTTCAGCTCCTGCGTCATGTAGGTTGAGGTCAGGTCCAGCTTGGTGAACGTCTTCCCTCCAGCCAGGATTGCGAATAGGTCGTCTGCCTTGGGTAGCGGGTACTGGTCCTGTAGCGAAAAACGGTTAATCGTTACTTTATAGTCCCCACAAATTCTAACCGTGCCGTCCTCTTTAAGTACTGGGTCAATTGGACTAGCCCAGTCTTTGAATTCCACTGGCACGATGATGCCTTCTCGCTGCAGCCTGCTTAGCTCATTTCCACTTTCTCACGCATCATGTACGGTACCGCCAGTGCCTTGTGGTGGATGGGTCGCTTACTGGGAACCAAATGGATCTGCACTTTCGCCCCCGAGAAGTTTCAAATGCCTGGCTCGAACAACGATGGAAACTTGCTCAGAACCTGGGCACATGAGGAGTCGTTGACGGCCGAAAGCGCTCGGATGTCGTCCCAGTTCCAGCAGATTTTTCCCAGCCAGCTTCTGCCAAATAACGTGGGGCCATCCCCTGGCACCATCCACAGCGGGAGTTCGTGTACTGCTCCGTCATAGGAGACTTTGACTTCTGCACTGCCAATTACAGGGATTAGTTCCTTGGTGTAAGTCCTTAGTTTGGTGTGAATGGGGCTGAGCTTGGGCCAGTGTGCCTTTTTGTCCCACAGCCTGTCGAAGGACTTTTTACTCATGGACTGACTTGCACCCATGTCCAGTTCATAGATACTGGAATACCGTTCAGTTCAACTTTCAACATTATTGGTGGACATTTCGTGGTGAATGTGTGTACCCTGTACACTTCTGCCTCCTCGGTACGAGTCTCCAATGCAGCCTGATCCACAGTGGAACGATCTTCCTCTGCAACGTGGTGTTTTGCAGGGTTTGTAGCTCGCCTGCACATTTGCTGGAGGTGTCCCATTGTTCTGCAACCGTTGCACACAGTGCTTGAAGCAGCACTGATGGGGCCGATGATCACCTCCACAACGCCAACACGGTGTTAACTGCTTTGCATTAACCATTGATAGTGGACTCTGGGTCATCTGAGGTCGGGCAGAAGCAGCCGCCGTGTACGTTCTGCCATGTATATTTCTGCTTGAAACCGACGTTACTTTATGCATAATACTGGCTGAAACTTCTTTACTCTGCGAAATCTGTTTGGTGTTGTCGCTGGTGGACATAAATGCCTGGGCTATCGTTATGGCTTTACTTAGGTTCGGAGGTTCTACAATCAACAGTTTGCGAAGGATTGTCTCATGGCCAATGCCCAGTACAAAAAAGTCTCTAAGCATTTGTTCTAGGAATCCCTCAAACTTACAATGTCCTGCGGGGCGCCTTAGTTCGGCGACATAGCTTGCCACTTCCTGGCCCTCCGATCGTTGACACGTGTAGAACTGAGATCTCGCCATCAAAACGCTTTCCTTAGGATTTAGGTGCTCTCGGACCAGCGTATATAATTCTTCACAGGATTTCTCTGTTGGTTCTGCCGGAGCTAGGAGGTTCTTCATGAGGCCATAGGTTGTTGCCCCACAGACAGTTTGGTAGTGTTCTTGTCCCTTTCAGCTCGTTGGCCACGAAGTATTGGTCGAGTCTCTCCACGAAGGCCTCCCAATCGTCCCCTTCTAAGAACTTCTCCAGGATACCAACTGTTCGCATTTGCATTTTCGCGCGGTTGTTTGTTACCTCGTCGCCAATTGCTATGCTCATAATAAAGGCTGAAACTGGGTACTGTGTACAATGAGCAAGTGTGACCTTAGCTCCTTTAATAAGACTCGTGGGTGGCCTGCTTATATACTGTGCTCCCAAGTAATGCTGGGATCTCTTGAGACTCCAACAGGTAGGCCCTCTGGTGGTAGTGTAATACAGGTTACAAGGGGTTAAGTACATAACAGATTAGAACCTGGTGGTTAGAACATGATAATGCTTGAGCATTCAAGCTATAAACAAAATAGATGCCAACTTGTTCCCAAACTGCCAAAAACTTTTGTGTAAAAGATAAACCAAGGATGAATTGGTTGAATGCTGACAAATGCCATCGCATAAATTTCTATGCATGTATTGTCAGCTTCTTTTTGTTTATACTCTGGGGCTTGGCAGTACTGTATGTTTCACGCATTTCATAACATCTGACAAATGACCAGTTTATGGATAAAGGATCTAGGGAAATTTGCTTTATCTATATTAAGTCAATGTGATGTGTAAGATAGAAGAGTGGCTAAAATCATAGAAGGAAAACTTGCAGCTGTCAGGTTGTCTAACTCCCAATGGAAGACTGTAGACCCATTGCAATTTACCATGCAAGTTATATTGGCTGATCAGATGTATTGAGTACATCAAGGAGCCAAACCTGAAGACAGCTATGATATATAATTAAGGATGTTGTGTTCATACTCTATTTATTTGTTACAGCTCACTGGATGAGCATTAGGACCCTTCAGGAGCTATTCAGAGTTGCTGTATTCATTCTGGTTCATGCCGGTTTGGGACACCATTTTGGGTTTATAAAAGCACAGTGAAGTTAAGTTACTTTTCTCCTGGCTCAGTTTGTCAGTTATTTACGCGTACACAACAAGGACAAGTTGCATAGTCTTCAATAAAGCACTACTGCAAATCTATATACAACCAGACAACAAAAGCGTTCCATTATATTTTCAAACCCATAGAGACTATCTGTTCAGGTTTTTTCACACAAGTACAATAGAATTCTTTGTTTCTCAGAAGAGAGCATATTTCAGAACATATTTTGCAGGTACAATAGTGGTAAACATTGCCAGTGTTATTACCTGACATGCATACAAGACTGCATCACCATGCAGTTCTCTTGCCAAATACTTTCCAATATGTTGCTGATTGCGGTAATGACAGAGGTTTTATTTGAAAGAGGTGGTCTTTTAAATCGGCTCCATTAATAAACCCAGATGCGAACATCATTAGAAATCTCCAGTTGTTGCAAGATTAAGTTTATACGCTACTCGTAATTCATATTTCTTAGAGAAAACTGAATTTAAACAAACCCAAATAGATAACTGAAAAAATACTTCCAGATGACGATAGTATTCCATTCCAATCAGCAATCAGCTGTCTTAAGTCCTCATATCTTTTCAGTTTAATGGAATGATAAGGCACACATTGACGGGAACAAAGCACTGCTTAGAAATGTACTGTAAGACTTTTTTCAGCCTCCTCAATAATAAGTAAACAGTATTCTAACTTATACTCATACACCTTAAAAATAGACAATAAATGATTGAGAACTGAGTATTTACATTGGAGTTAATCGTGATCTCCCCGTGTGAAATCGCTTGAGTGTTGGGCGGAGTGATGGAAATGGCTGCCTGCAGGAGTTGGTGGAGAACCATCCCCAATTAACGGGTCATTCATAATTTACATGCAGGAAGGGAATGCCAGTGCAAAATGCACTTCCCATTGGCAGCTCATGAGAGGAAGTGTCCTCTTGCCCTCGGATAGTCGATTGGTGTCAAAGCGAGTTGGCGAATGGATATGGCAAGAGGTGGCACAATATGTGAATGCAAGCAGCGGTTTCTGCATTACACCCAGGTCCTGGAGAAAAATTTAATAATCTCACCAGGAATGCCAAAGTAAGACTTCCCTTCCCATCTCTCAATCTTACTACACAGTCTTGCAGGACCCCTAACTTTGCCTCTGTATAATCATTCCTTCCGTTCCCTGCTTCCCATGGTTGTCCATAAGTCAGCAGAGAAGAGTTCACTGCATCTCCTTTCACTCACACGCTCAAAAGCTGCTACTGCCCTCACAACTACTCCCTACATTCACTGCTCCTTCCTGTCATCATGCACACTATGGTAAGCTGATCTATATATGGTGTGGGTCTTGGGCACATATTAATTCACTTCCACTCTTGGTGGAGAAGCTTGCATACAATAGAAGGAAGCCAACCAGCACAGGAGGAGGTGCTGCCAACACTCACCCCTGTGGAAGAAGCTGCTAGTGACATCATAGAAAGATGCAAAGCAGTCAGCATAGGAGATGGCGAGCCTGGAGGCCTGGCACAGTAGTTTTGTTGATATCTTCCTTACCTCTTCTTTTTCTATTTAGCTCTCAGTCACACAGTTACTAACCTTCCAAACACAACAACCTGGTGTGGCACAATGCTGCCAGTGATCTGCCAAATGTTGCCATTGTAAATACATTCCAACACTTGTCCTACTGCTCTCTTTCTAGGTTCATCAGAAGACTTGGATGCTACTGTCAGACAGACTGATGATGCATCCTCGCACTTACCACTTCAAGCACAGAAATCAGCATCTTATTTGACTTAAATAAGAAGTTTGAGGGGACTGCACTGGGGTAACTTACTGTGAACCTTCTCCACCCCCCCCATCCCCCACATCCCCAACCCTACTGGATTTTGTGACACCAGTAATAAAATTTTTCAGAGCTGGCAATACTGGAGGGCTATGCAGGCACTGGGCTCAACCATCTTCTCCATCATGGACAAACTGAGAGATCAAATGAATAGGAGCTTCATTTCCTAATGTTTGCATCACTGCACAGCGGCAACCCAGTAGCAGAGGTTGTAGTGCAATGCGAATGAAAGATTTTGTTATCTCTCATGATGATAGCATTTATGTCCCTTGCTCCAATGCTCAGTGTGGAAACAGACGCCATGAGCAGAGACCAAGTTGTTGCAATCTATAGGTGGGCCCTCTCAGGCCAGAGCCCCTAGAGCTTACCGACCACTAACACCTTATGAGCCACTGAAGCCTACCACCTCCATGTTCCAGCAACTGGTAAACACCTAGAGTATGTAAAAGAACACCAGACATGCACTCGGGGCTTGTACCAACATGATAAATAGTTTGTAGGACTGTCTGTAAGCCATCAAAATCACAACGCTGTTTGAAACCTTTATGTGCAAAGAGTGTTCCTGAAGTAGCTGTTGATCTTGCAATGTTAGGTGGCATGAATAGAAATTTTGGTATTTGGGCAGATGTTCTTGATTTAGGATTCAACTTGACTTTATTCATTTTATGTTCAATGGCTGTGTGCATGATACTTCTATGTTGCCCCCTTTTTACTTTGTATTTTAGTCTTTGCTTCTTACTTTAAGAACTGTCCTATTTTTCTTTTGAATTCGCTTAGGTGCTTTCTTTTTAAGAAATTTGCCTCTGCCTATGCATTTTTGTATTTCTTCAAGTTAGAGATCCTTTTTTAGTTGTTTTGCCCCTTTTATTTTACCTGCTCTTGATGAAGCACCATACCGTGGCATGCCATTGCCGAGGCTTTGTAATCTTAAATTGAATATTGCAGGATTTTTTCCCCTGATGCTGAAAGCTCGTGCGAGACTCTATTTCTTATCTTAATCCTGTGATGAAAGGTTTCTTAGTCTTTAGCGTCAATCCATCTCAATGTAATAGGATTAGTAATTTTAGATGGTGGGAGCCCTCATTATGGTCTCTGGAGATTACCTGCTACTAATATTAGGCTAACTGCCCTATAGTTACCTGGTTTATCTCTCTCTCTCTCATTGAGCAGAAGTAATACACTGGCAACCAATGTTCCCTCTAATTTGTTTTGGTCTGCGCGGCCCCATTAATGGGCTGTGTAGGCCATTCACAATTCTGCATATGCCCGTTTTAAAAATGTAAAAGCCGGCTCACCAGCTGTGCGGGACCTTCAGAGCGGGGCACAGCCACGCAGCTTAAAGGGAACATTGCTGGCAACCCTTCAGTCCACTGGCACAACTTCCATACCCAAGGACGTGTGAAAGATTGTGGTCAGTACCTCTGCTATTTGCTCTCTGGCCTCCCTTCTGAAATGCACCTAATCAGGGTCTGTGCCTTTTCCACTTTTGAGTTTCATCTTATCTCTTGTTATCCTGTCTAACTGCCTGCTTCCTTCTCTTGTACCCTTTAATTCTTACTATTGCATTCTTCTGTGAAAATTGAAGCAAAGTACTCACGTGTATCTCTGTTATTCCTTCATCCTACATGAGATTTGTTAGGTGATCTACAACACTCCACTAAGAGCGTGCCCTGTTGGCTAATAACAACCCTCCAGCACATAAACTGCAACCAGCCAGAAAATTTGTTTTCAAGGATTTGGGCTCAAAACATGCCAGAGTCCTGCTTGCCCATTTTTCTGATCCCATTGCGCTCATTTTGCATTGGCGCAACTGAGCAAAATCTGCCCCACTGACGTAGTTACCACAATACTTGCAGCACTGCTGATGTTTAAATATTTACTTCTGAAGTGCTATTAGTGTCTGTAATGCCATTATCCATTAAGTTACTCAGGTGACAAGTTAATGCTCAAAGGAAGAGTGCTTTCAGATGTAAAGAGACACTGATGGTTTCCACGACAAACTCGAATCCTTATTGTGCTGTATAAGTCAGAACATGACATAATTAGCTCCAACAAATAGTGTCATCACCGTTAATTAATCCATGCACTGAAGTTAGTTCATGGACAATGTTAATCCTGCTTCCTGGCTAAACCTACTAGTGGTGGAAAAACTTGAGCCACTTGCCCTCTAGGAGGAGCTTCAGTGTGAATGTCAGTGAAGACTGGAACTCAGATCTTCCCGTTGTGATCTTAGCACATGATCTTATTGCTTTTCTGAGACACATTTTTAAGAATATTAACCCAGAGGTTGGGTCACATTGCAGACTGGAGCACTAACTCATCATAAGCAGTGGATGCTAACTCCATTTCACACTTCGATAAGTTTTTGATCTCAGTGACAGTCTTCAATGGAGGGTGTGATTCCAACAGAGGCCAGGGAAAATAAAAATCAAGTGGGGAGTTTATATCGGGCCACTGACCTCTGCCAAGAAAAGTACTGGCAGTGGCTGGAATTTAGGCTGGCTGCCCTACTCTCTTGGATGCAGAAGGGGCACATCTCAGTGGCATCAGGAAACATCAAGTTCAAACTGGCCTGAGAGCTGTTCCGTGCTATAGACTACCCAGTTTCCAGCATAGTTTCCTGAGTAGCTCTTAGGCTAATCTGAAATCATGCCACAACCTTTTACCTATGAAACCTCTCTAGTGTGTTCCTCATCAGTGACAATATCAGAGTGGTTTAACAACAAGGCTAAGCAGATCTCCATGCAGACAATAAAATTGACTTCTTTGGGGGGGGAAAATCAAAAAATTTTCTATAAAATGGACCAGAAATTTAAATAAAAAGTAGTTCCCAGACTTTCCTTCCCCTCAACCACTGTACTATATTATTTAAAAAAAATGAGGAACTCACCTGTTTGCCTGACAGTGAGTGTTGTTTCTTAAGTAGCTACTTATTTTACACATTATTCACTGACAATCTTATCTCTATTTTAAAGTGTGATAACCAGAATAATGCACTTACCATAAAATGAGGCCGTGTTAGGATACACTTCAATTCCTTGGCATCATTATTTTCTGGATAGCATGAAATCTCTTCCAACACCTGCAAGATGCAACAAATTCTTAGCAAGCTTCTGCAGGTACTAAACTTGCAAAACTAAGATATGCCACTATTTGAAGTTAAAAAATAATTTGGGGGAATGGAAGGGGCAAGGATATTTTCTTGGTTTTGTTGAAAGCAACAGTGAGTGAGTCTTATCTGATCTAACAGATATGGCTGGATTTTCCTCCATGATCCTGCCCTAAATCAGGTGCAAAGTTTGCAGGAAAATGAGGTAGTGACTTCTACTGCTGCATCCCCACCTTGTCTTTGATTTTCTTCCCTCCCTGCTGGCTGCCCTTTCTCTGCCCATTGCATGCAAATGCCAATGTTGTTGGTGGGTCCAGGTTTGTGGTGGATTTTCCTGCTGTGTACTCGCTGGGACCACCTGCTTGAAGATGATGGCAGGGCCGGAGCAGCAATGGCCCCAATGTGCTCAAATGGAGGAAAAGAGCCAAAGTAAAGGCTTCCTACCCCTTCATTTCAGCCCAATGGACTGTGAGCTTTTGTGCCTTTTTAAATCCTCAGACAACTCTTCTGGTGCTGTAACGAAAGCCCCACTGCAGCATTGCCAAGATATCCATCATTCGCAATGGCAGGGATTTACGGAAGTAAATCATGGCTGAAATTTGATATCTGATGCACTATTTACCTTATGGGTTGTCAAAATCCATCTAAAAAGATGATTTTTTTTGTAGGTGCCTCAAAAGCCACCACTGCCCTTTGGCAATTATCGCCCCTTTGGGAAGCAGGCAATGATGTTTTCTGGCTTCATACATGGGCCAGCAAAGCAATTTTCCATCAGCAGTTCTATAATTAATTGGAGCAGTTACAGTAGCCAGTAATCTGCAAATTAAGAATCTAAAACAATCCTGCATACATAACTTGCTGTTCATTTGTTGTTTTAGCAGAATCTATATCAACAAGACAAATTGCAGTTTAGGCAAATATTGCAGAACTGCTTTTTGCTGTGCAATAAGTGTAGATTGTGAGAGCACATTCCTTCAGTTTTTGCTCTGTGCTTATATGGGTCATAGTGGAGCATGAACAAGGAGCAGCAACAGCTAAAAATTTAAACAGGTTTTCTGGGATGACAGAGTGGACATTTTTTAAATCATACTACTACATTACTGTTGGAATCCATTGCTTTTATTTATTTGTCCCCCACCCCTACTGAATAAAAATTACTTTCATCTGTAAGAAAAGTTTAGTTTTAAGTACAAGATGCAGATATTTTGCAGTAGTGGTATGAAAGATTTTCTTCATGTCGCAGTTAGGAAAACATCAAGAAATAGGCACATGATACTGGTTAAAGGGGAAGAAAATCTTTGGAAAATATTTTTTTTTATCAAAGTAGTCCTTTGTTTTATACAGAAAAATAAAGTACTTATTAGAATTTTGTTTTGACTAATTTGTTAATTTTACAACCCACATGGGGCCTCGAGTTGAAATTAGGGGCTGGATTTTCGGCATTTTTTCGATCATTTACCACCAATTTACCACTGAAAATACCACCGGTGGTAAATTCATCGCAGATTACCACCGAAATATCGTCGATTTCATAATTTAGCACCGAAATACCATCGGTGTTAAATTCATCAGTGATTTTTTGCCGTTTTTATGACGTCATTAAGTGTGTAACAACAAAATACCACTGAAAATTACCACCAGAGGTAAATTCATCAATACCGTAATTTTCACCACTGACCTAAATTACCGAGAAAAGTGCAGTCTTGTCTGATCTTATCTGATTGAATCCAGTGCTATGGACGCCATTTTAAAAAACGGAGCTGCAGTCCATTCCACATGAGAGAAGGCCGAGTTTTACACAGACATCTTTGTGAGTTCAGAATTGGATTTTAGGGTTATTTGAGGCTTTTAGTGGATTATTTGAGAAAATTGGAGGACATTTTAAGGATATTTAAGAAAATTGGAGGACATTTTGAGGACATCAGCAACTCATAAATTAACACTCTGCTTGAACAGTGAGAGTTACGTTTCACTTTTATCGACCACTCTTATCATTGAGTTTTACCCTTCATTTTTTAAGTTAGACACAGTACAAGAATGGTTAGGTTTAAAAAAATGTAATAAAATGTTGTAAACTTTGAAAAATGTAAAAGTCAGTAAATGAATTATTTTTTAACTTCAACGATTTAAAAATTTTTGCAACAACAATATAACAATAACACAACAAGAACTACAAGAACTACAACATCAAAAGCAAGAACAAAAGCAGCAATAAAACATCAGCCCTCACCCTGCACTTCTTTTACTGCGGCCAAGACCCCAACACCGAAATACCACCGAAAATTACCACCAGAAGTAAATTCATCAATACCACCATTTTTACCACCTGCAAAAATACCACCCATTTTACTTTGAGTGTTGCACGATCAAAAAGAAGAATGAAATACAGTTAGCCCTACCACCGGTGATATTTGATGAAAATAGCAGCCTTGAGTGAAAGGGGTATTTCAGTGGTAAAAAACCTCACGATTTTTAAATAGCACTGAAATACCACCGGAAATCCAGTGGTAGGGCTAAATGATGAAAATCCAGCCCTAGATTTTTAATTTTTGACGGCAAAGCACTGTTGTTATTTCTTGCTGACTGCCTTGGTCCACATCTCGGGCAGGATTTATTTGTGCTATTTTTTTTCAAATGTTTGCAGCAACAAGGCTTCAATTGTGCCTTTACAGGGTCATGGTTTTGTCTGAAGCATTTTCCTGACCTTGCTCCTCTTAAATTTATTTTGTATACCAGATAAAAGTTCTATAATATTGTGACTTACATAAAAGAAAAACAGATTAGGCTCCCTGTATTGGCAGTGCCCTTCAATACTTTGCCCTAGTAAGTATTCTGCAGGTGCAAATTGGAATGGAATGTTGCCAGGCAATTCAATTGGTGTGGTCTGCAAGCGATAACACATGTACACTTCCAGTACTACAGGGTAGCAATTAACCACTACCCTGGTTGAATTTTTCCTCCCTAACCTAGGACACTGAAACCAATTGTACTGATCCCATCACTGTCCTATCTGAAAATAGCCTCCTGTCAAGTCACTAATAAGTGTTTTTTTCCTATGTTGAAGACATGTAGTACACTATGGGGGAGAAATTCAGTAGTACACCAACATTTTTGAAAGTGGAAAAAATTAGTGTCAGGCATTAATGTTTATCAACTTTAAAACAAATTTGGTGTTTGCGCTCCAGGAAGGAAGTGGAGCGCTAAATCAAACACTCCACTTCCTTCCTGGGGCGCAGCAGGACGCAGGTGGGGCAGTAGTTGGCAACGCTGCCACGCTCCGAGGTTCCTTCCCTCCCTTAAAGGGAAGCGCCATCGCTGCAGGCTCTGCACTGGTACCAGTTAGCTGGTCCCCAATGGCAGGCGTGATCCAGCTCGATCAGCCTCATGAACTTAAGCAGAGTGCCGAGCTGATCGATCACGGCCCAAAAGAATTAAAAAAAATTGACAAAATCCATTTCAGAAACGTTGGTATTTACCTCGGCAACCTTCCTTTTAACTTTCGCCCCCGAAGCGCCCGGCCTCCCGATCAATGCCTCCTGCAGCTGCTGGTGTTTTTGCCTGGCAATGCTGTCCGGGGTGGAACCCAAGTTTGGGTCCGGGGCACTACCGGGGCGATGCGCACAGCAATAACCTCACGATCTCTGGGCAAAATAGATCGGGGCGCAACATCTTACTGCTGCCGCAAACCTCTTGCCGAAGTTAGTGGGAGTCGTTCATCTCGCCTGGTCGGTAAGTCATTAATGCCCCATTACACCCCCCAGAGGTGATAATGGGAGGTGCTAAGGAGGCCAATTTCTAGGCCTATATTTATGAACATACTTACAATCTAACGACTTAGTTTTATTTCTTTAACCTTTATCAAGTGTCAATATTTCTGGGCCTATAATTCGAGTTTCCAACGTGGTTAGAGGTAATCCTGGAGGTAATCATGTGGCACTTGATCACGTGACGTCTGATCATGTGACACTTTAACGCAGTTTGCAAATGTTATTGCATTTTTCCATACAAGGTTGAGTCCCCTGTAGTCGAGTATCTTTGCTCAGCAGCTGTTGTGCAAGAATTTCTGAGGACTAGGAAGCCACCTGTGAGCAGCCCCTCACGGATATCTAGTTTTGAGCTGCAAGATCTGTTCTTAATCTAGCCCACTTAGCACGATGGTAGTCCTAAATGATCTAATGGTGTGTCCTCAATGTGAAGACAGATCTGTTCACCAATACTGTTATGGACAGTTGCATTTGTGACATGTAAATTAGAGGTCAAGCACGTTATTCCCACAGGTTAGTTCACTCGCCATCTGTTATCTCCTTCAGGACTCTGGTAACTCGGTCAGTACTGGTACTACAGAGACATTCAGTGATGGACACTGATGTTCCCCA
This sequence comes from Pristiophorus japonicus, assembly GCF_044704955.1. Lineage (NCBI taxonomy): Eukaryota > Metazoa > Chordata > Chondrichthyes > Pristiophoridae > Pristiophorus > Pristiophorus japonicus. The sequence continues at coordinate 60,762,308 of NC_091987.1, forward strand.
TCCAGATTACATCTGTGCCCTTGCTATTCTTAGTGCTTCCTCCAAGTGTTGTTCAACATGGAGAAGTTAAAGGAGGTGCAAAAACAGAGAGGGGGGTTCACATACACAAAACTTTGAAGATGGCAGGACAAGTTGAGAAGGCTTTTAAAAAAGCCTATGGGATCCTGAACTTCAGAGAGGCATAGAATACCAATTAGATATCTTTTTAAAAGAGGCAGCACAGCCACAATGGATCGAATGGCCTCCATATGTGCTGTATGGTTCCATGAGTACTAATTCATCAACTGAGGGAGGGCAGTAGGTGGTAATTAGCCCAGTTTCCTTGCCCATGTTTGACCTGCCACTATGAAATTTAATGGGGTCCGGAATCAATATTGAGGATTCCCAGTTCCAGGCCCCACCCACCGACTGTATACCACTGTGCCTCCAGCTCCAGTGGGGCAGGACAGACCCAAGGACAGTGAACGTGGAGTCTGGGACAATGGCTGATGGGTATGATTCTGAGATAGGCTGTTGCTTGACACTTCTGTGGAACAGCTCCCAACTTTGGCACCAGTTGCCAGATATTAGTGAGAAGGGCTTTGCAGGGTCAATTGGACTGGGTATACCTTTGTCATGTCCTGATTTAGAACATAAGAATTAGGAACAGGAGTAGGCCATCTAGCCCCTCGAGCCTGCTCCGCCATTCAACAAGATCATGGCTGATCTGGCTTTGGACTCAGCTCCACTTACCCGCCAGCTCCCGGTAACCCTCAATTCCCTTATTGGTTAAAAATCTATCTATCTGTGATTTGAATACATTCAACGAGCTAGCCTCAACTGCTTCCTTGGGCAGAGAATTCCACAGATTCACAACCTTCTGGGAGAAGAAATTCCTTCTCAACTCGGTTTTAAATTGGCTCCCCATATTTTGAGGCTGTGCCCCCTAGTTCTAGTCTCCCCGACCAGTGGAAACAACCTCTCTGCCTCTATCTTGTCTATCCCTTTCATTATTTTAAATGTTTCTATAAGATCACCCCTCATCTTTCTGAACTCCAACGAGTAAAGACCCAGTCTACTCAATCTATCATCATAAGGTAACCCCCTCATCTCCGGAATCAGCCTAGTGAATCGTCTCTGTACCCCTTCCAAAGCTAGTATATCCTTCCTTAAGTAAGGTGACCAAAACTGCACGCAGTATTCCAGGTGCAGCCTCACCAATACCCTATACAGTTGCAGCAGGACCTCCCTGCTTTTGTACTCCATCCCTCTCGCAATGAAGGCCAACATTCCATTCGCCTTCCTGATTACCTGCTGCACCTGCAAACTAACTTTTTGGGATTCATGCACAAGGACCCCCAGGTCCCTCTGCACCGCAGCATGTTGTAATTTCTCCCCATTCAAATAATATTCCCTTTCACTGTTTTTTTCCCCCCAAGGTGGATGACCTCACATTTTCCGACATTGTATTCCATCTGCCAAACCTTAGCCCATTCGCTTAACCTATCTAAATCTCTTTGCAGCCTCTGTCTCCTCTACACAACCCGCTTTCCCACTAATCTTTGTGTCATCTGCAAATTTTGTTACACTACACTCTGTCCCCTCTTCCAGGTCATCTATGTATATTGTAAACAGTTGTGGTCCCAGCACCGATCCCTGTGGCACATCACTAACCACCGATTTCCAACCCGAAAAGGACCCATTTATCCCGACTCTCTGCTTTCTGTTAGCCAGCCAATTCTCGATCCATGCTAATACATTTCCTCTGACTCCGTGTATTTCCTCTGACTCCATGTACCTTTATCTTCTGCAGTAACCTTTTGTGTGGCACCTTATCGAATGCCTTTTGGAAATCTAAATACACCACATCCATCGGTACACCTCTATCCACCATGCTCATTATATCCTCAAAGAATTCCACTAAATTAGTTAAACATGATTTCCCTTTCATGAATTTGATGCCTAGGTCACAGCCTAGTGGTTCCTTTCTAGCGGTTTGATACAACTGTGAGACTTGCTAGGTCACTTTAGAAGGCAGTTAAGAGTCAACCGTGTTGATGTGGAACTGGAGTAACATATAGGCCAGACTGGGTAAGGATGACAGGTTTCCTTCCCTAAAGGACATCAGTTGGGTTTTTCATGGTCACCTTTACTGGCACTAGCTTTATATTTCCAGATTTTAACCAAATTCAAATTCTCAAATTGCTAGGGTAGGATTTGAACTACCCTGGACTAGTGGTTCAGTAACATAAGCACTTTGCTACCATATCCTGTGCATCAGGTATGGCGGTATGGAGACATACCCGCAACAAAGCCACCTGCGGAGTACACACAATAATTACTTATGGTCAAATAATGCCTCCCACCTACATGAGGTCAACGATATGACTACCAGATTAGGTGTTGGCCCTCACCAAAATTTAAAGCTCAGATGACAATGGAATGAAAAGTGTCTTATCTGTTATGACAAGAGCTATTTGGCTCACAGAACTAACATATAAATACCAATTTAATGCACAAGAGGTTACAGCATAATTAATACAAAAGCAAAATACTGCGGATGCTGGAATCTGAAATAAAAACAGAAAATGCTGGAATCTCAGCAGGTCAGGCAGCATCTGTGGAGAGAAACAGAGTTAACGTTTCAGGTCTGTGACCCACTTACCTCTTTGGCTCTCTGGACAGCATCACTTGGTGGATTTCTAATCTGTGGCGATGACTTTGTGTTAATCTTGTCATACAACTAGTAGAGAAAAATAAAAAGCACAATTCAAATGATAATAGGTACAAACAGAATAAAGTTTGTATGACTACGTACACTTTCCTTTCTAAAACTGCTAACTTACAGATTACAATCTGCTCACTGCAATGCAATTAACACAATATACATTTTGAAAATTTTGACCAGTGGAAATTTACATTTTCACTTTAAGAAGCTGCTTCCTGGTATGAGGCTATATTTTGGGCTGAGTTGGTGTCCTTTTTGTGTAGGAATGATGAAAAGCTCCCTCTGTGTGATTCTTTAAATAGCCACAACAAGTGGAAACAAATGGATTTATTCCCACATATATATTTTAAGGAATTAACTCTTTTCTATAAACAGCTGCATAAGTCAAACCTCCGACAAGAGTGTGCATTGATACAAGTCCACCACCCATTTGGCTAAATTTTGCTATTGCTACATTTAGGTGGATTCTTTGAAACCTGCACTTTTTAGAAGGCACTGAATACATCGTACAATACTCGCTGACAAAAGTCTTTTAAACCACCTTCCCTCATTTTAATTTTCTTTTTAAAAAAAACTTTGGTTACTTGAAAATAAGAAAAATAATAGTTTTGAGTGTTACCTTTCGACTACCAGGAAGTCCACCTTCACAGTGAACTCACTATTACATTATAGTCCAGCAACTCTATCAAGAGGAACTTAGATCATTCTGTGACGCTGTGTTCTCACAGAACTGAAGCATTATATTGCATCAGCCATTAAAAACTAACCAAAATAAAGCAGTGGAGCAGCAGAAGTGGAACAACACAGTGTGCTGTGGAGTACTGGTATGTAGGTGGAGCAGAGAGCTTCCCCACAGGGAAGAGAAATTAGCATATGTATAATGTACATATAGGTCAGGTGCACATTTACAACATTTAGCTGTCAATTCAGAGTGATGTAGGTGGGAGACCTGGTATCAGGTATCCCAGTCTGTCTGACTATAGCTATGGATAGGACTCCAGGGAAAAAACAGTCTTTAATAACAGAAAATAAATTGAACAAATCATGTTGTAATGCAGTGTAAGTGAGATGCAGAGATTTGGTGAGCTCCAGAAAAATAAACCATGGCTGGATCTCACAAGACTTTCATTATGTGCTTGACATCATTCAGTGATTTTCTTTCAAGACTACACACTCTCTTTGTCTAACCGTTCATTACCCACTCCTATGAGCACAGGTCCATGGAAAGAGTTAACTCTAAAGCTAGCACAAAGCATGTTTTGTTCTGGAACTATTTTTAAAATCTTATTTTACAAAGAACAAAAGATAAAACAGATTTCAGCTTCAGCTTTCTTCCACCTACATTTCAGTCCTGTTTCATAAACATCAGGTTACACTAAGTTACTGATTCATTTTCTGATGGTGTTAAATCCCTCTATTTCAACCCTAGTCCCTTGATCTCCTCAGCCCAGTACCTATAGCCAAATGGGCAGACTCACAAACCGGTCACAAACCTCAGACATTGCCACTTTGCATTACTGATGTAATAGGACCCGATTTGCACAAATATATGAGGCTCCGTCTGACTTAGGTGTGTGCATCTTGCCTGAAAAATCAGGTATTTTAAAGTCAGTATGGAGTGGGAACAGAGTGGCTATTTCACACACTGCATTTTAACTGTCCACACCCAGTTCCTGTCTGATAGGGGATTTAAAATTTCCTTCTCAATACCCTATATCTACATTATTCTGTGGGAGTAAAACATTATTCCAAACAAGGGTAGTAATTACAATTTCACCAAGAGGGCTAGCTAAATGAATGAGACTTCCTATCACCAGAATCTAATGTAAACTTAGCAGAGATATGGATTTAAGCTTTACCTAATTGTTAAAAACATTACTGGCTATTTTACATAAATACGACTTTTTTTTTTAACCTGTAAAGACAAAGCATAATGCTCCCGTAATATGAACTGCAAAGCTAGCAGTGAGTGGTTCTACTGACTTTATGATTAAAAGCGGAAGAATTTTACCTATGCCCAAACCTCATTTTTCAGCATTGGTTAATAAATCATCTAATTTTCATCTGAATTTTTGGTTGCAAGAAAAAGACCTTGAAATTACACTAGGTGATTATTAGTGGATGAACACTCACTGCATGTGTCTGCAATTCTAATGTTGCCTGTTTTTTTGCAGGTGTTATTTTAAATAAATTATGTCTCCATTAAAATAGGAAATGCATTAAGCTAATATTTGGCCAGTATAATTTCAAGACATTTTCTCTCAACTTGAAATTCAGATGAACAAGTGATGCTTCATTAATCAGTGCTGAAAATACATGGTGTAGAAAATGGTTATGGCCTGTTTTGGGGTGCATAACCAACAGAGCGCAGACAGGTGCTCCCTCAGCTCACATAAAATTGGGCATCACGTAAATGGGGGTATTGGGGAGGGGAGAGAGAGGACAATACGAGAGGGAGCTAATCACGAGAGCTGTGGAGCCAGGAGGTGCACTTCCTTTCCTGGCCCGCATGCTAGCTGACATTATAAATGGTACACTCGCTTCAGGTACTGGCCCTCTCCTTTTCAAAACTGTTGTCATTACCCTTTCCTCAAGAAACAAACCCTTGGCCTGCACTATACTTGCAAACTACAATCTCATCTACCTGGACAAGACTCTCGCATTGCGGCTTCATCTCACTAATGTGCCCAAAAAGTACAAACCAGGATGAATCTGGTCTGGAAACTTGCTGGAACCTTATGGGAGAAGCACAACCAGAACATTTCACACTGCAACAATGGCCCTAGTCTACTCTACTGCAGAATACTGCTCTGTCTCATGGCCCTGCAGCCGTCACACAAAGATCATGGACGTGCAGCTAAACGCCACCATGAGGACGGTGTCAGGGACTCTCAAGTCCACTCCAACTGAATGGTAAAGGGTATCCCACATTACCCTTCCTGCCATTCACCGCGATGCCACCGCATTCCATGAGATGGAAAAAATCATGAGCAACATTGACTTTCCCATTCACAAAGACATGAAAAACACACCAGGAAATCTGTTAAAATCACACTGGCCATTCTGGGAAACAGCAGCCAATATTCATGCAGCTGGTATCAACCCACTATCCACATGCAACATAAAGAACCAATTCCTCATTACTGATCCAACAGCAGAGGTCTCTGGCTTCAATCACCCTCGAATCTGCACAGGGTATGGACGATGTGGCCACCTGTTCCACAAATGGAAGACAAGGGACGACCCGAAGTGCGATTGTGGCCATGGAATACATCACATTAAGCTTCCACTAAGATCTGTTGCGGGAGGCACCTCATTTCTCCACTCGGTATCTCAGGAGGCCATCAAATGGATAGCCAAACTAGGTATCCCATTATTAGTTTTTCCTGTCATATGAAAGTAGTAGTCAATGTCAAATCATATACTGAAAGTGAAATAGAGAGGGAAAGAAAGATGGGATTAAGATAGAGGTAAAAGAGAAAAAAAGTTACTCATTTTTTAAATCTCCTACAATTAAAATCTGAAGAAATGAGACTCCGTGCCAGAGTGGTTGTTTGGCAGTAATTAAGACTTTTCACGTCATAAAAAATTCACTTACACTTGAATGGTCAATCCCCAACTTTTTCTGGCATGTTTAGTGGGTATCTTGTGGGTATTTGAATGGTGAGTCTATTAGCAAGGTACTGTCAGAGTGACGCTTCTGGAAGAGCAGGGCAACTTGGGCAGCAACTTTCTGCTTTCCACGTTTAACTGCACATGTTCAGATGCCGGAAGTTGTTGTTCAATTTACTCCTTAATAACAGTGAGCGCTGATAGCCTCACTGTTATTCTTATCGCAATATCCGGGCCATTATCTTCAGCCACCACCACAAACTCCGTTCCCTCACCACTGATTTAATCCCCCTCCCCGGTCACTTTCTTAGGCTGCACCAGACTGTTCACAACCTCAGCGTCCTATTTGACCCTGAGCTGAGCTTCCGACCCCATATCCTTTCCATCACAAAGACTGCCTTCTTGAACCTCTGTAACATCTCTGCCTTCTCTTCAGTGCATCTGCTGCTGAAACAGTCATCCTTCCTTTTGTTACCTCCAGATTCGACTATTCCACTGCTCTCTTGACCAGTCTCTTATCCTCCACACTTCGTAAACATAAGTTCATCTAAAACTCTGCTGCCTGTATGATTCACTACGATATTCCCTGGTATGAGTAACTATTAATACAAAGAAAGGCTTGAAAAATTGGGGTTTTATTTGTCAAAACAAATTACAGGACGATAGGGTAGAAATGTTGAAAATTATGAAAAGTTGGAACCAGGTAGATAAAAGCAGACCCTTTCCAGCATTTGCGGTTACAAGATTAAATGTGAGAGATTTAGAAGAGAGGGCACGGAGAACTTCTTTACACAAGAGTTGGGAGGCTGTCACAAGGTTAGCTGAGGCACACTTGAAGGGTTAGTAGTTGGATGGAGAAACTATGCCAATATTCAAGATTCGATTGGCTTGGTGGATGAAGGAAAAGAGATTGAAGCTACAGATATGGGCCAGTACCAGAGTAAGCACCTTAGAGAGGTGATCTTAGTTGATGGGAACAGCAGAGTAGGTTTTGTGAAGCCAATCTTTTAACTTCTCTTTTTAAATAACAGCAGGCCACCTTTCTCCCCATTTGCCATTTTCCAACTATTTGTTTTCTTCTCTTCGCAAGGTGCTGACTCAGACTGAAGCATATGATTCCAGGAGCTCTGGCTACTCGCTGGTACATCACCCAAATATATACTATTCAAAACTGTAAAAATGCTAATAGAATTCTAGATTGTATCTTGAGATATCGTATATAAAAGATAAGAGTTAACGATGAGCCTATATTAAAGCCTCAGCTCGAGTATGATATGCAGAAGGACATTGCAAATTCACTGGGATGCTGCCCGGTATGAGGTAATACAAATACGAAGAAAGTATTGAAAAAAATGGGGCATTTTTTCATTAGGTTACAAATTACGAAAAGATATGATAGAAGTTTTAAAGATTATGGAAGCATGGGACAGGGTAGATTGAAGCAGACTGTTTCCAGTAGTTGAGGGGTCAAGAAAGAGGGGCCATAGATACAAGATTAAATGCAAGGGGGGGGAAATTCGGTCACGCCTCATTTGGGGTGGTAACCCAGGTGGAACGGTAATTTTAGCGCCTTGAAAACGTTCACGCCCTCCACCCAGAAATATGTCAGAATCGGTTGAAGAGCTGACGGGGCGCTAAATCAGCCATTGCACACTACAGCTGGGGGAGACGAGAATGAAAGTTTGGTCGGTATATTTGGCGGACCCATTGCACATGCATGGAACTCCGAGTCAGACCCCGGGAACAGTCGAGTTTTAAAGGCGCAGCAATTGAAGTTCGCCCACGTGCAGTTCCAGCTCCACTTCAGAGCAGGAAAATGGAGCAGCAAGGAGGACAGCAACTATCTACCCACTTCTCACACACCGCCCTTGATGCCTTGCTGGAGGCAGAGGAGAGTTGCTGGAGTGCCCTCCAGCCTGGAGGGGGACGAATGCCAGTGCCTCGGGATTTGAAAAGGCTCTGGAGGGAGGTGACTGAGCACGTTACAGCCCAGAGTGTGGTGCCCTCAACAGCGACCCAATGTCGCAATACATTTAACGGCCTTACTACTGTCTAATGCCTTCATGTGAACCTCAGTCTTTCACACAAATTAAAGACTTTGCACTGCCTGCCCCATCTCTATCTCTACCAGGCCATGCTCCTCATTGCTGAAGCCAGCCTGAGACTTGCCCATCACCTCACCAGACATGCCCTGCCCTCTCACCTAGCTCCTTACTCAACCTAAGTCCACCGACCAGCACCTTTCATCTCTTCATATGCGGCCCGAGTCCTGAGCCTCATACTTACTGGTAGTTGCTTGTGCCCCAGACCCACTGTGCGATGCCACGCAGGATGAAATTCCCCAGTGACCTGCAGCAACGCATACCGCGAGGGGAAAATCGGGGGGGGGGGGGGGGGGGGGCGGGGCAGCTCTCCAGAAGGTAAGTCAGCCTATGAGTCCTACTCATCGACAGGCAGATGAGCACCTGGACTTGAAGGCTATATCCAGGGAGTCAATGCTGATACACCGTGAGTTCATGGGTGCATTGGCGAGGATCCCACTGAGCGTCAATGCACTTGCGTTGAATGTGGCGGAGGCCGCCTTAACCTTGGCATTTGCGGTTCAGAGGCCCATTGAGCCCATGCTTGGGCGATTACAATGGATGCTGGACGGCACAAGTGATCATGGGGTCCAAGACATGATGGCGCGGGCCATGACTGACGCGACAGTAACCCTAGAGTGGCAGGCCGAGGCCACGTAACACCTGCATTCTGCCATGTCATCAGTGTATGCTGGCGTCATTGCGCTGTCTACTCTGATGGAGGGTCAAATTGATGCCACGCAATCACTGACTGCTGCCATTGTGTCTGAAGCCCCATCAGTCCATCGGGGAGGTAACGGTGCTGAAGTCGGCCAGCAATCTGCACAACATCAGATTGCTCCGGATGCTGAGGCTTTGCCCCGGGGGAGTGGCAAGCCGTTGGTCGGAATGGAATGAGATGTCCTCTCTCATAATTCGGTCTCCTGACATTGCCATTCTGCCTTTGCAACTGCACCCCAGCCATCCCACAATACTGCCGCCCATTCTCAGGTGGGGCTGTCAGCAGCTGGGCCTTCCAGGCCCAGAGCTGGTTCAGGGCGTTGTGCTAGGCCATCTGTCCTGTCTCCCTCACAGCAGCCCTCAAGCAATCTTGCTGCAGGCACTGAGGACCCATTGAGGAGCAGCAGTAGGCGAGGGAGGGGGGTGAGGCAGAGGGGTGGGAAATGCCCACTAATGAAAGGTGTGGCCATGGGCCCTATGTAGAAAAGGTGTAAATGTTATTCATCTGTTGTATTATTTGAAGGGGCAGGTATCCCATTTTGTTTTCCTTGAGAGGGTATGGTCTGTGTACATATGTTGTAAATGTTATTCATCTGTTATATTATTTGAAGGGGCGGGTGCCCCATTGTGTTTTCTTTGATAGGGGTGGGGTTTTTCGGGTTGTTTGAGGAATGTGTTTGCAATAAAATGTAACGCTGAACATTTCCTTCAGCCCCTGCTGTACGACCATTGACTTGTAATGGAGAGGTGGCATTATCATACAATATGCGTTCATTAGTAGCTGCATCCCTCAGCTCACTCCATTTAAGCGAAGTGTTCCCTTATGAGCTGCCACCGAATAGCCTTGCTGCCGTCAACATTGGCACGCTACCTCCTCCATGGATGCTGCTGGTCCTCGTCGTGTTGCTGTTCATTCGGGGCATCAGCACACTTCTGGTCCTCCTCCTCATTCTCCTGAAGTTACCCTGCGATCCTCACTGGCAAGGCCAAGGCCCCCATGATGGCCAAGTTGTGCAGCATACAGCACACCACAATGAATAGCGAGACCTGTTGAGGGGAGTATTGAAGGCTGCCTCCAGAACGGTCCAGGCATCGGAATTGCTGTTTCAGCACTCTTATTTGTCTGCTCTATGATATTGCGGGTGGCGACATGGCTCTCATTATAGTGTTCCTCCGGCTCTGTGGTGGGGTTGCGGAGGGGGGTCATCAGCCAGGTGGCCAGGCCGTATCCCTTGACCCCGAGCAGCCAGCCTCGGCCTTGCCGTGGTGGCTAAAACAGTCATAGAATCATAGAAATTTACAGCACGGAAAGAGGCCATTATGGCACTTCAAGTTTACATCCAAGCACTTTTTAAATGTGGTGAGGGTTTCTGCCTCTACCACCCTTCAGACAGTGAGTTCCAGACCCTCACCACCCTCTGGGTGAATAAATCTCCCCTCATATCTCCTCTAAACCTCTCACTAATTACTTTAAATCTATGCCCCCTGGTTGTTGACCCCTCTGCTAAGGAAATACATCCTTCCTATCCACTCTATCTCGGCCCCTCATAATTTTATACACCTCAATAAGGTCTCCCCTCAGTTCCAAAGGAAACAAACCCAGCCTATCCAATCTTTAATCATAGCTAAAATTCTCCAGTCCAGGCAACATCCTCATAAATCTCCTCTGTACATGTTGTAATTTAGGCTGACACTACAGCACAGTACTGAGGGAGTGCTACACTGTTGGAGGTGCTGTCTTTCGGATGAGACGTTAAACCGAGGCCCCGTCTGCTCGCTCTCAAGTGGATGTAAAAAATCCCAGGGCACTATTTTGAAGAGGAGCAGGGGAGTTATTCCTGGTGTTCTGGCCAATATTTATCCCTCAATCAGTGTAACAAACAAATAGATTATCTGGTCATCATCACATTGCTGTTTGTGGAAGCTTGCTTGTGTGTAAATTGTCTGCCGTGTTTCCCACATTACAATCGGGACTACACTCCAAAAGATTCTTCATTGGCTGTAAAGTGCTTTGAGATGTCCGGTGGTCGTGAAAGGCGCGATATAAATCCAAGTCTTTCTTTTTTCTGTACCCTCTCTACTGTAATGTGATGACCAGAACTGCAGACAGTACTCTAGCTGTGGCCTAATCAGTGTTTTATACAGTTCAAGCATAACCTCCCTGCTCTTGCATTCTATGCCTCGGCTAATAAAGGCAAGTATTCCGTATGCCTTCTTAACCACCTTATCTACCTGGCCTGCTACCTTCAGAGATCTGTAGACCTGCACTTGAGGCACAGTGCTCTTCTGCAGGATAAAGGCACCATGTGCGCTTCCAGGATAGCGAGCATTGACTGCGAGGATTCGCTGCGTGTGGTTGCACACCAGCTGCACATTTAGGGAGTGGTATCTCTTTGTTTCTGAATACCTCTGCATTCTGGAATGGTGCTCGTAAGGCCATGTGTGTGCAGTCAATTGCTCCTTGGACCCTCGGGAAGCCTATTATCCTGGCAAACCCATATGCGTGCTCATGCTGTTTCTCCATGGTCATAGGGAAGGTAATGAAGTCCATTCGACGGGTGTATAGAGCCTGTGTGACGTCACGGATGCAGCAATGTGCTGCGAATTGAGACACGCTGCATATGTCCCCTGATGCAGCCTGGAAGGAGCCGGAGACATAGGTGAGTGCCACCATGACTTTCACTGCGACGGGCAGCGCAGTTCTGGGTGCCGATGTGAGGCTGCAGGTCTTCCTGCAGGATAGACATATCTCTCCAACGACCTCCTTTCGGAAGCGCAGCCTTTGACACACTTCTCCTTGGACAGGTCCAGGTATGAGCGTTGCCGTTGATAAAGCCGTGGGCGGCAAGGCCTCCTGCCCCGACGTCTAGGGGCTCTCCTCTTACTGCCGCCGACATGGCCAACAGCCCTTCTCTCTTCACGACACCTTGCTAGATCATGTAGAATGCGACGCTGGCGAACTAGTAATGCCTTCATTAAAGTTTTACAAAGAAGTTTCTCTCAAGCTCAACTGGTATGTCTGTCTGCCGCTGCAAACTCAGAGGCTCACCACTGTGCTGTGTGTAAACATTGCACTGACTGTAACCTCTGAGGGAAGCGCTTCCTCATCCTTTTAAGTAGTCATTAGTTAAGGACTCTGCGAGCCTGTACCGACTGTTTTTCCAGACATTGTTCTTGGCGGATGCTGATTGAGACAGCCGCACCTAATTTACTGACTGGGGTGCAAGCGTGGGCGTTGCACCAGGACGGACGTCAGGATCATGCTGATCATCAGCAGCCAGGCGCTACTGGTATGCCCTCCCGGTGAGCCTTGAGTGAATTTTCGGTCGGGGTGCTAAGAGCTGCACTTCTGGTTGGTAACCTCCTGCGCTCCCATTAACGCCCCCTCTGGTCACTAACTGAGGCATTAGGCAACCGAAAATCCAGCCCAAGATATTTAGAACAGAGGGCAGGAGATACTTCTTCACAGAGTTGTGAGGCTGTGGAAATCACCATGGGTTAGTGGTTGAGGCAGAAACAATGTAAATTTTCAAGATTAGATTGGTGGATAAAGGAAAAGGGGTTAAAGGGATATAGGTTCAGGACGGGCAAATATGATTAGAAATATTTGCTTGTGGGTAGATAAACACTGACAGACTGATTGGACCCAATGACCCGTTTTTGTGTTGTAATTGCAACGCATTTCTAGGTATTAGGTGCTGCATTAATCCATGGAAACGCTTAGGGAACAACTCAAACAATTAAAAAATGTTTTTTAAAAAAACGGCATAAAAATGTTCCTTTCATTTTTTTTGAAGCGCAAGGAATTAGGGGGTGGAGGGGTGGAGAGAAGCGAAAAATGGGAAGAAAGTGGCGTGTGCATCAAGACTGATGTTAATAACCATTATTTAAGATAAATGTGAGAAATTTTGAGATACATCAAGATGCAAGTAATCTTGCTCAATTTTGTTATATTTCACCTTACTTACAGCCAGAAGCAGACTCTTGTGAATACAAATCCAGTAGATTTCTTGTTACGTATTCGTGAGGAAAGCTAATGGCCCGGATTTCATGGGGCCGATGACGGCGTGCATACGCCGTCGTAAGCCTTATAAAAGGCCCTGCAAGTTTGGGGTTTACGTATGCGCTGCGCATGCACGAAAGCTCGGAGCTTGTGATCTGTGTAGGTTTGCCTGGACAGATCCTCAGAACCGAAAGAAATATCACTTGCGCAAGGGCACATTAAATAAAAAAATTAAAAATCATGTACAAAGATTTAAAATTTGTTTTTTTGGGCCCCGATTAAAATATTTACAATTATTTTTCAAAAATTAAATTTTTATTGTAAATGCTCCATTAAAGGGACTTTTAATTAAATGTGAAAATGGGAACATTTAATTTGATTAGAAATGTGTAAATTCTTTAATTATTTGGGGGTTCCATTGCTTGTCATTAGGGGATTCTGTTAGGAAATAACAGCAGTGGAATCCTCCTTTCTGATAGGAAGACCTGACCCACTGATCCCAGGGATGCTTCCGAATGGCCTGCATCCCTGGGTCTTTACGCAGGCGTACGCCTGCAGGCCCAGGGCCCAAAGTCTCCAAATTCCAGGAGCCAGCAGGTAGGTTTGGCTTTACTTTCGCTTCCGACCGCAAATTTTGGCGCAATGTTTTCACATATGACAGTAAGTCACATGAAGCTGCTGCAGCTGTGTCATGATAAACATTAGCAAGGCATCAAGTGCATAATTCTGCACCCATTCCCATAATAACACTAAAATGCCAATCTTCCACTTTTGTTCAGTTTTTGCAGTCATATTATTTGCATTTTAAGATGGTATATTGATTATTTTTTACTGATGAAATTGTGAAGTAAATAATGTTCTAGGCTACTCATTTATCTGTAAGATTTCGTGCAATTCTGTGAAGCCATTCACAAACTATTTCACATCCATCATTTTGGCACAGACCTACGTGGCCACCACTATATCCAACTTGACTGAGAATGACAGAGTACAAAACCTCCCTTCATGAAAAGCAGTCTCAAATGAATAGCCATATCAAAATGAAATACGTTTACATCTTGTTACATTAATGAATGTACAATGAATTTTTTGTAAACCTCAGCTGTTTATTTTATTTAGTTTTTGCAGTCAAGGTATATGTGTATATATATATATATATATATAAATATATATATACACACACATTTTAAAATAGTAGCAATGAAACTATGAAAGGAATTAATGTTTTAGGCAATTCATTTACTAGTAACATTTGAATTGTGAATGAGAACACTAAAAATATGGCAGAAAGATAAGCTGTACCAGTGACTTCAGTTTCTAGCTTTACTGAAGGAGCGATGAAGATGGATTTATTTTCTGATCACACACAATAAATCTACACAGTATATTACAAATACTAGCACCGATTTTCATCCCCGTTTTTGGGGAGGAATGGTACAATAGCGTGCGCAAAATTGGAATGCAGAATGTACTCCCCCATTCCACCAACTGCAATTTGGTTTGGGGCCATCAGATAGACGGCAAAGACTCCCGTCGCAAACAGGCAGGCACCTCATTATACAATGCAAATCGACGTCCCATTATGTCAATAGGGCCTTAGGCAATTTTCAAGTACCAAGAGGCATAAAGTGACCTAACCAATGGTCCTTAGAGGTCGCTCCAAAAATGGGGTAGATTGTTTTTTTTTTAAAAAAAAGAGAGGCGTTTGTGTGACCAGCTCCTTCAGGCCCGGAATTATCAACCTACCTAATACACGAGCCTCCACAGCCCTCCCCTGCAGCAATAGTCAGTTTAGTCATTTCAGTAAACCTAATTAAAAGACACACCATTGCGTACGGATTCATATATTGCATAATTAGGTAACAGTGTGGAAAAACAGTTAGTTCTGCAAAGGAAAACATCGGCATATATCATGCTTTTTAAATTGTGGATTCTGTAAAAGCAGGATATTGACTAGTATGGAATGGAACTGAATCAAAGACAGAGTTATAATTAAAGTTTTCACTTGGTGGAGTAACAATTATGTGCAACAAGAGTGAAACTATCGATACTAACTAAGGGAGTTGAATGGAAAAAATGTGAAGTTATTGATAAGGGATAACAATCAAATTCTCCTAAAATGGAGTTGTATTTTAACAATGATTATGACTATGTAATACAGAATTGCGTGGATTGTCACATGGAAGGGAGTAAGAGAAATGTATAAAACTGGCTGTTTGTAATGAGTATTTGGATTCATAATGGCCTAATATACTGAGTTCAGAACTTTAACACGTTTGAGTCCCTCAACTAAACCAGCAATTTTCAGTTGCACATGTAAGTATTTTTAAGTGCATGATGAAGCACTGTTACATGTGCTGTACCCTTAATAAATCTGTGATACCTGATATTCAATATTTAAGAACCTTATTGACTTGTGTAAATTGTAAATAAGATCCTGTCCTCTTTAAAAACTCCACTGCATCTTGAAAAAAACATTACATATTAAAATGTTATTTCTGTACATCACTGATGCCAATTACATTTTATATGGTTCAAACAGATAATGTCAGCTTGATTGTCCATTGGGAGAACAAGCATATTTTTGCTCCTACAGTATTTCCATTCAGTAATGGAGAGACGCACACTCCGTTAAAAAGGTTTATTGCATCAGAATTCCTTGACTTGTGGTATCGCTAAGAAGGAAGCATAGCTGGCCAATTAATCTCCCTTAAAGAAAAACTGAAAATGCTGGAAACACTCAGCAGGTCAGGCAGCATCTATAGAGAGAGACACAGAGTTAACATTTCAGGTCGATGACCTTTCATCAGAACCTAAAACGTTAACTTTGTTTCTCTCTTCACATATGCTGCCTGACCTGCTGAGTGCTTCCACCATTTTCAGTTTTTATTCCAGATTTCCAACATCTGTAGTATTTCACTTTTATTTTAATGATTAGTCTCCATACCAGGCCTACCAACTCGGATCCATAACAGACCCAATCCACATCCGGACCGGCGTCAAACAGGACTGCGTCATCGCCCCAACCCTCTTCTCAATCCTCCTCGCTGCCATGCTCCACTTCAGTCGACAAGCTCCCCGCTGGAGTGGAACTAAACTACAGAACCAGTGGGAACCAGTTCAACCTTCGCCATCTCCAGGCCAGGTCCAAGACCACCCCAACCTCTGTCGGCGAGCTACAGTATGCGGAAGATGCCTGTGGCGGTGCACATACAGAGGCTGAACTCCAGGGCATACTCGATGTATTTACTGAGGCGTACGAAAGCATGGGCCTTATGCTAAACATCAGTAAGACAAAGGTCCTCCACCAGCCTGTCCTCGCCGCACAGCACTGTCCCCCAGTCATCAAGATCCATGGCGTGGCCCTGGACAACGTGGACCACTTCCCATATCTCGGGAGCCTCCTATCAACAAGAACAGGCATTGACGACGAGATCCAACACCGCCTCCAGTGCGCCAGTGCAGCCTTCAGCCGCCTGAGGAAAAGTGTGTTTGAAGACCAGGCCCTCAAAACTGCCACCAAGCTCATGGTCTACATGTAGTAATACCCGCCCTCCTGTATGCCTCAGAAACATGGATCATGTACAGTAGACACCTCAAGTCGCTGGAGAAATACCACCAACGATGTCTCTGCAAGATCCTACAAATACCCTGGCAGGACAGACGCACCAACATAACTGGGCCAACATCCCCAGCATTGAAGCACTTACCACACTTGATCAGCTCTGCTGGGCAGGCCACATAGTTCGCATGCCAGACACGAGACTCCCAAAGCAAGTGCTCTACTCAGAACTCCTTCACGGCAAACGAGTCAAAGGTGGGCAGCGGAAATGATACAAGGACATCCTCAAAGCATCCCTGATAAAGTGCCACATCCCCACTGACACCTGGGAGTCCCTGGCCAAAGACCGTCCTAAATGGAGGAAGTGCATCTGGGAGGGCGCTGAGCACCTCGAGTATCGTCGCCGAGAGCATGCAGAAATCAAGCGCAGGCAGCAGAAAGAGGGTGCGGCAAACCAGTCCCACCCACCCCTTCCCTCAACGACTATCTGTCCCACCTGTGACAGAGACTATGGTCCCTGTATTGGACTGTACAGCCACCCAAGAACTCATGTTAAGAGTGGAAGCAAGACTTCCTCGATTCCGAGGGACTGCCTATTGTGATGATGACAATTAATAGAGGGCTATTACTTCTGCTATGAATGTTGGGATATTCCTACCTCCATATGCTCTTGTACTTTCATTTACTGCATACCTGTACCTAGTGTTTTCATTGTGCATCGCTATGAGGCCGTAAATTCAAGGTTTAATTTGCGCAGCGGTAAAAATCGGTGTTGCACGAGGTTTCGCAGTGCAAACCGCGAATTTCGGCAACTTTAGTCCGAGGCCGATACCGCTGCGAGTTGGGCCTAGGGAGGTTGGAAAAACATCTAAAAATAAATTAAAAACAAAAAAAATTCACAAAACATTTACAAGATACTTATCTAGCGAATCGCTGCAAAAGAATTAAAAAATAAAAACTTTAACTTACTTTTTTTGCAGGCCCTCATACTTAACTGCTGCTGCTCCAAGGGCTGCAACACAGCTTTTTCCATTGGCCTTTTTCACGCAAAATACGGGTGCACACAGAGCCTAATTTTTGGCGAAAGCGATATTTTGAGTCTTACACGGCGGCGGTCCTCTCCAGCGATATTTGAAAACCGCCGCCGCAAAACGTCACCGAAATTTCCGCCGACCGTGTTTGCCTCAAAAAAGGTGAAATAGCACAAAAAATCCAGTTGCAAAATCACCGAATTTCCGACTCATTAAGTCCAATTCCAGTCCATTGGGAAAAGCTGAGGTGTTCAACTAAGAACAAGATACTCAATAGTATTTTGATTATTAAAAAAAAGTTTTAATTTGTTTAAAACCTTGTGATTGTTTTCATAAGTCGCTTCTCGTTGGCATGTATTTAACTGCTTCACTCCTTGTATGTTCCCCCTATTTCTTCAGTTCTGATTTCTGTTTTAGTTTGAGGCAATCAACAATGTGCAATGGTGAAAGTGCGATGGCAAAAATATAATGCTACAGGAATTATGATAAATGAGAAGTGCTTTCCAGATGCAAGAGTTTTAAAATATTATAGATTGGCAAACACATTTAACATTATTAGCTGGTCTGATCCTTCAGATGGTTCCTAAAGTTCTATCTCCTTTAACCAGTTTAGTAAATCCCTATTCTCCACCCAGAGTTCTCTGCCTTCCTGCTCCCTGTGGGCTTTTTACAACTTGTTTTTCTATTATATTCCCATTTGAATTGGCTTTTCTACCATTTGAGAGAATGCTTATTTAACTTGCAGTTATTTTTCTTGGGTACAAGAAATTTGTATACAACACATTTGTTTAAAAATGTTCCCTTTTTCTTCAAACATATCTTTTATCAATTTTAATTTATTTCCGTTTCTTTCTTACTCCTTTGAAGTTTACTTTTTTGAAGTCAGTTATTTTTGTCCTCATCCTTACTGTACTGATTGCTAGATAATCTTTAATTTGATCATCTTGTGGTCACTGGTCTCTGGAGGTTTCACTACTTCTACATTATAGATGCCAGTCTGATTATCCAGATCTAGATGTGAGAGATGAATGGGAACAGGATGCATATTTTTGCTCTCCTTTCTTGTGTCAGACTATGCCACACCCGAAACAATTTTAAATATCAGCAATGCAACAAACTTTGTTTTAGTTTACGCCAAGTTTTATTTATTTTGGCCTTAAATATTGAAACACATGACTATGGTCAGCTGCAAAAGTAAAATAATTATGTGAATTTTGACTTTACATAAACTGTTGTTCTGCACAGGATTAAATCCATTATATACCTCATTACTGTTTGAATTCTTTTGAGCGGAACTCAGTTCTAAAATGAAGAGTTGGAACAAGTAACATGAGAATTAAACCATTACTGGTAGCAACTGTTAACAATAGATTCAACGCAGCTTCTGGTATTAGATGGAGGGTACTCCATCCTAGACTTACTCTTCTTTTGAAATGGTATTCCCATTTTCTCCCTTTACCCGTCCTCTCCTGAAGGCAATGACCCATTCTGACTTGTGTTCCACAGGCAGCACTAGGCTCCATGAACTTTGTCAAGTGCTCCTTCTATACTTGCAAGGCCTGATTCCACCAAGGAATTTTGTGGCAAACCATGAAAACATTACAGCTTTTCAAGTAATTGTTTTACTTCAAACATGTGTACTTTTAAAAAATGAATTCCATCGCCTCAGATGGCCTTCAAGTACACAAACCAACGCTTATCCTTTTGGTTTGAGGGACTCCAACACAAGTCAGTTATGCATCCCTGAAATAATCAAATTTATGTAGCACTTGAATTTATGTATAAATATGTTGAGCTATAGTATATCACCAGTGTGCTTGGTGAAACGGGGCAAGAGGTAGCAAATCGATCCATGATTAAGAGGACTTGAGGACTTGCTCGGGCAAGGCACCGGTCTGCACAATTAAACGGTAAAGGATGCACTGTGTGGATAGCAACATGGCTTATAGCTGAAGTCTGATAAAATTAACCCCGATAAATAACTTACAGCTAAAGTCTGATAAAATTAACCACGATAAATGACTTACAGCTAAAGTCTGATAAAATTAACCACGATATGCTTGCCTTACAGAATTAACATGAGTATGTTACCTTAAGAAAACATGCTATCGGACAAGGCCATCTGGCAAAAACAAAGGGCGATTGTTACAGAAACGAAGTTGCAAGAATAGACAAGAGGAAGGCCCAAATGACAGAAGGAGCGGAAAATAAACTTACAAGAAGAAACAAGATTAACCGCGAATATAGGGAATAGCATAAGATGTCACGCATGATAGGCTGCGGAAGTGATGGACTGTTAAATGTATAAATATGAAATTTGCTAACATCTCAGTGGAGTCGGATCGGAGAGCGGTCTCAGAAGGTTTTCCCCAGGCCTGTGAATAAAGACCGTTTTGAACCTCCAATCGAAGTCTGTCATCTCTACTAGTCGGGCCGTCGACTTTGTATTTCACTTAGTCTGTTCAGAGGGTTATCAAGGCTAAGCGTCGACCTTGTATTTCACTAGGTCCACTCAGCTTACATCAATCCCCATTAGGTCCGATGCATAATTTCAGTATATATGTATCTTCCATCCTTCTGGAAAATTATTCCCGTAGAAGCAAGAAAGAAATGACAGTATTTTCTCCCATCCAAGTTGCATCGTGTAAACTCACTAGGACATAGCCTCACAGCTATGAAACACAGAAATACATACAACTCTAGAAGTGATTTAATATTATACTATTTGTGGGCCTGATTCACATAACCTTGTTATGACTTGATGACTGCAGTCAGGTGCATTCGGTGCAAAAACATCATGCATGCACCCCCACCCAATTCATATGAAATGCAATGCTTTTTGGAAAACAGGTGCTGGCAACGGAGTGGCGCAGAAGCTCTATAGGTCCATAACCCAGTGCTTCAAAAAAGATTAATAAGCAACGTTCCCTACCTTACCCCGTTGTGCCATGGAAAATAGGATGTGGGTTTGTATAGTTTTGTTTTGTATGTTTTCGGCAACACACTATTCCCTAGGCATCTACTGAAGTTGCAACTGAGCTAGTTTTAGAAGGCCCTACCTGACCTGATTTTCCTGCTCTCTCTGTGGGAAGTGTCTGATCTCAGCTGAACTGCCAGGAATGCTAAAAATAAAACTTCACATCATTGAGCTGCCAACTTCACATCATTGAGCTGCCAGATAAACTCATTACCATTAGAAAAGTTCAAAGTCCTCCTGAAACAGAAAAGCTTGGCTTCTTTTGATGTCGATAAAGGCACACAACATGTAGTTTGTGTCATGTTTGTAACCTTCACATAACTGTAACCCTTACGTAACAACACTGTACACTGTATACACCTGAGTAATGCACACCTTGACCACAGGGGGTGAACTTGTGGGAGACACTCCTCACCTGGTCATCCAGGTATATAAAGGGAGGTCCCACGAAGGGTCAGCACTCCTTGTTCCTTGGAATAAAGGTTCAGGTCACGTAGTGACTTTGTCTGTAGTACATGCCTCGTGTGATTCTATAGTGAGGTGTAAGGACACCACATTTGGCGACGAGAAACGGGAATCAACGACCCACGAGGATGGCCACCGGTAGCACAGAGGAACGGTACTGTGTTGGTGAGGACTGGGACGATTTCGTTGAGAGGCTCCAGCAGAGCTTTGTTACGAAGGTCTGGCTGGGAGAGGAAGCGGCTGGCAAGCGGAGGGCGCATCTACTGACCAGTTGTGGATCCAAGACCGTATGCGCTGATGAAAGATCTGCTCGCACCCGAGAAGCCGGCGGACAAGTCTTTTGAAGAGCTCAGCACTCTGATCAGTGAACATCTCAAACCGACGAGCAGTATACACATGGCCCGGCACCGGTTCTACACACACTGGCGTCGGGAGGGACAAAGCATATCGGACTTCGTTGCGGACCTTCGGCATTTGGCCAGCCTCTGTAAGTTCACAGGCGCCTGCAGGGGGGAGATGTTAAGGGATTTCTTCATTGAGGCATTGGTCATGCCGGGATTTTCAGGAAGCTTATTGAGACCAGGGACTTGACTTTGGAAAGGGCAATGTTGATAGCTCAGACCTTCATGGCAGGGGAAGAAGAGCCCAAGATAATTTATGCGTGCAGCCCTGGTTCCAACGTGGCGATGGACCAGAGAGTCAACATTGTAAATGAGATTCAGAACCCCGCAGGCAGGCAAGGGCAATTCGACACCGCCCAGGCAACAGGCTCTAGGGTGGGCCAGCAACAGAGACAATGGCAGGGGGATCAGCAATTCACGCCATCACAAGGGACAATGCGTCCCGGGATGGGACCATTGACACTCAGCAACAGAGTGCTCAGGAGTAATCAAAGAGACAATCAGAGAGGAATGCCTGTTAACAGTTCCTTTGTTCACAACAATCTCAGCTCATGCTGGAGATGCGGTGGCAAACGTGCTGCGAGAACCTGTAGGTTTCAGCAATTTATCTGAAGAAACTGTAACTTCAGTGGACATCTGGCCAGAACGTGCAGAAAACCCGTAAGTGAGGCTAGTTTACGAGGCCGAGGAACCAGACGATGGGTCTGCAAGGCAGGGTGATGCTTAGGGCAAAGCTATGGACGCTGAAGTCTAGCGGGTTCATATGGCAGACGTCCACAGCTCGTATACCAAAATGCCACCTATGATGATGAAAGTTCTATGAAATGGCATCCCAGTACGCATGGAGCTGGACACAAGAGCCAGCCAGTCACTTATGAGTGCCCAACAATTTGAAAAACTATGGCCACTCAAAGCTAACAGGCCCAAACTGCAACGCATTGACATGCAGTTACAGACGTACACCAGAGAGATCATCCCAGTACTAGGCAGTGCAAACTTGGTGGTCACACTCAATGGATCGGAGAACCGGCTGCCACTCTGGATTGTCCCGGGGAATGGTCCTGCGCTCTTGGGGAGGAGCTGGTTAGCAGAGATGAACTGGAAATGGGGGGGATGTGCACGCCATTTCATCTGTGGAGCAAAGTTCATGCTCACAGATCCTACAGAAATTTGAGCCACTTTTTCAACCAGGTGTCGGGACTTTTAAGGGCACCAAAGTAGTGATACGCATTACCCCGGACGCCAGACCAGTGCACCACAAAGCCAAAGCCGTGCCGTATGTGATGCGTGAGAGAATTGAGAGTGAGTTGGACAGGCTGCTAAGAGAGGGCATAATTTCGCCTGTTGAATTCAGTGACTGGGCAAGCCCCATCGTTCCTGTCCTTAAAGTGGATGGCGCGGTCAGGATTTGCGATGACTACAAGGCCACCATCAACCGAGTGTCACTACAGGACCAATACCCGCTTCCGAGAGCGGAGGATCTTTTTGCCACGCTGGCAGGTGGCAAGCTGTTCACCAAGTTGGACCTCACTTCAGCCTACATGACTCAGGAACTGGCTGAAGAATCCAAGCTTCTGACCATCATCACTACGCACAAGGGGTTATTCCCCAGAGTCCAGAGAATTTTGAAACAGCTGTCCGTTTGGCATTCGTTCAGTGGTCGCTGTCTTCCAGAGGAACGTGGAAAGCTTGCTTAAATCCATCCCTGGTACAATCGTATTCCAAGATGACATCCTAATCACGGGTCGAGACACCGAAGTAAATGTTGGTCCCTTAGAAGATGAGAAGGGGGATTTAATAATGGGAAATGTGGAAATGTGGAAATGGCTGAAACCTTAAACAATTATTTTGCTTCGGTCTTCACAGTGGAAGACACAAAAACCATGCCAAAAATTGCTGGTCACGGGAATGTGGGAAGGGAGGACCTTGAGACAATCACTATCACTAGGGAGGTAGTGCTGGATAGGCTAATGGGACTCAAGGTAGACAAGTCCCCTGGTCCTGATGAAATGCATCCCAGGGTATTAAAAGAGATGGCGGAAGTTATAGCAGATGCACTCGTTATAATCTACCAAAATTCTCTGGACTCTGGGAAGTATCAGCGGATTGGAAAGCAGCTAATGTAACGCCTCTGTTTAAAAAAGGGGGCAGACAAAAGGCAGGTAACTATAGGCCGGTTAGTTTAACATCTGTAGTGGGGAAAATGCTTGAAGCTATCATTAAGGAAGAAATAGCGGGACATCTAGATAAGAATAGTGCAATCAAGCAGACGCAACATGGATTCATGAAGGGGAAATCATGTTTCACTAATTTACTGGAATTCTTTGAGGATATAATGAGCATGGTGGATAGAGGTGTACCGATGGATGTGGTGTATTTAGATTTCCAAAAGGCATTCGATAAGGTGCCACACAAGGTTACTGCAGAAGATAAAGGTGCGCGGAGTCAGAGGAACTGTATTAGCATGGATCGAGAATTGGCTGGTTAACAGAAAACAGAGAGTCGGGATAAATGCGCCCTTTTCGGGTTGGAAATCGGTGGTTAGTGGTGTGCCACAGGGATCAGTGCTGGGACCACAACTGTTTACAATATACATAGATGACTTGGAAGAGGGGACAGAGTGTAGTGTAACAAAATTTGTAGATGACACAAAAATTAGTGGGAAAACGGGTTGTGTAGAGGACAGAGAGGCTGCAAAGAGATTTAGATAGGTTAAGCGAATGGGCTAAGGTTTGGCAGATGGAATACAATGTCGGAAAATGTGAGGTCATCCATCTTGGAAAAAAAAACAGTAAAGGGGAATATTATTTGAATGGGGAGAAATTACAACATGCTGCGGTGCAGAGGGACCTGGGGGTCCTTGTGCATGAATCCCAAAAAGTTAGTTTGCAGGTGCAGCAGGTAATCAGGAAGGCGAATGGAATGCCGGCCTTCATTGCGAGAGGGATGGAGTACAAAAGCAGGGAGGTCCTGCTGCAACTGTACAGGGTATTGGGGAGGCCGCACCTGGAGTACTGCGTGCAGTTTTGGTCACCTTACTAAAGGAAGGATATACTAGCCTTGGAGGGGGTACAGAGACGATTCACTAGGCTGATTCCGGAGATGAGGGGGTTTCCTTATGATAGATTGAGTAGACTGGGTCTTTACTCATTGGAGTTCACAAGGATGAGGGGTGATCTTATAGAAACATTTAAAATCATGAAAGGGATAGACAAGATAGAGGCAGAGAGGTTGTTTCCACTGGTCGGGGAGACTAGAACTAGGGGGCACAGCCTCAAAATACAGGGGAGCCAATTTAAAACCGAGTTGAGAAGGTATTTCTTCTCCCAGAGGGTTGTGAATCTGTGGAATTCTCTGCCCAAGGAAGCAGTTGAGGCTAGCTCATTGACTATATTCAAATCACAGATAGATAGATTTTTAACCAATAAGGGAATTAAGGGTTATGGGGAGCGGGCGGGTAAGTGGAGCGGAGTCCACGGCCAGATCAGCCATGATCTTTTTGAATGGCGGAGCAGGCTCGAGGGGCTAGATGGCCTACTCCTGTTCCTAATTCTTATGTTCTAACCTGGAGAGGTGCTATGCCGACTGGACCGGGTAGGCTTGTGACTAAAGAAGTCCAAGTGTGTGTTTTTGGCCCCAGAGGTCGAGTTTTTGGGCAGGAGGGTTGCCACAGACGGGATCCGGCCTATCGAATCCAAAACGGAGGCGATCATTTCATCAGAGTTGCGGTCATTTCTGGGACTATTGAACTACTTCGGGAACTTTCTGCCAAACTTAAGCACATTGTTGAAGCCGCTGCACATGCTCTTGCGTAAGGGTTGTGAATGGTTTTGGGGGGACTGTCAAGAACGGGCTTTCAATCGTGCGCGGAATCCCCTCCTATCCCTGATAAAGAAATGTGTCCTGACCAGGGATTGGGCGCCCAGACACTGAGTGTGTCCCGAGGAGGTCAGGCCGTTTCACAGACGGATGGACGAGCTTTCCATCCAAGCCAACTGCCTGCTATGGGGCAGCTGGGTAGTCATGCCCCAGAAAGGAAGGGAAGCATTCATCAGGAAACTCCACAGCGAGCACCCAGGCATCGTGCTAATGAAGGTCATTGCCCGGTCACATGTATGGTGGCCGGGAATTGACTCAGACCTGGAACACTGGGTTCGCAGGTGCACGACGTGTGCTCAGCTGGGAAATGCCCCCAGGGAGGCCCCATTCAGCCCGTGGCCCTGGCCCACCAGACCATGGTCACATATTCACGGAGACTACATGGGCCCATTCATGGGAAAAATTTTCCTGATTGTTGTCGATGCATACTTGAAATGGATCGAGTGCATCATATTGAATTCGGGTACGACATCCACCACCGTGGAGAGTCTGCGTACGGTCTTTGCGACCCACGGCTTGCCAGACATCCTGGCTAGCGACAACAGCCCATGTTTCACTAGCTATGAATTCCAGGAGTTTGTGTCAGGTAATGGTATCAAACACGTCTGGACAGCACCATTCAAGCTGGCTTCCAATGGCCAGGCGGAACGTGCGGTTTAAATCATAAAACAGGGCATGCTCCGGATTCAAGGACCCTCCCTTCAGTACCGCCTATCGCGCCTCCTGCGGGCGGGACTCCCATGAAATGCACGCTTAAAACGCGGCTGTCCCTCATTCATCCAGCCCTGTCAGACATTGTTGAGGGCAAGCGCCAGTCCCAAATCGAGTGCCATGATCGCAACTCAGTGGGGAGATGCATCGAAATCGATGACCCTGTATTCGTTCTCAATCATGCTTTGGGACCCAAGTAGCTTGAGGGTACTGTAATTGGCAAAGAGGGGAATAGGTTCATAGTGGTCAGACTTAACAATGGGCAGATATGCCGAAAACATCTGGATCAAGTAAAGAAAAGGTTCAGCATGGACACTGAGGAACCCGAGGAAGATCATGAGATGTTACCCACACCACTGCCAGTGAACGATCAACAAGGACATTCACCAGCATGCACAGTCTCTGTGGCCAGCCCGAAATCACCTCAGGCGACAGAGACGCATGCCAAGGCCCAACCACCAGAGCCCCAACTGCGGCGCTCCACAAGAGAGCGTCGACCGCCTGAAAGACTCCATCTTTGACCCAAAGACGTTGGGGCGAGGTGATGTCATGTTTGTAACCTTCACATAACTGTAACACTTATGTAACAACACTGTACACTGTATACACTTGAGTAATGCACACCTTGACCACAGGGGGTGAATTTGTGGGAGACACTCCTCACCTAGTCATCCAGGTATATAAAGGGAGGTCCCATGCAGGGTCAGCACTCCTTGGTCCTGGGAATAAAGGTTCAGGTCACATAGTAACTTTGTCTGCAGTACATGCCTCGTGTGATTCTATAGTAAGGTGTAAGGACACCACAGTTTGTGATCTTCTGCATTATCTTGAAATGCATAAATGAAAACCAAGTAAACAAAATGGACACAAAACAAGTGTTCATAAGCTGGATTTTTCACCTTTTACCTATATTATCATGCGAGTGAAAAAATGATTCATGTCCACAGTATTTTACTGCTCAAATATCATACATCCTTTTATCATGAAAATGTATTGCTCGATTTATCCATTCTAGTGCACACTGCCGACCACCTATCCAGTCTGTTTGATAAACAAGTTGTATCCTCTTCTAATGCATGCAGCTAAATTGTGTCTCAGTTCTACTGCTGTTACTCATGCAATTTTAGAAAGTTGTGAGCAGAGCCCGGTGCCTACTTTAATACATGCAGACTGCTCTCATCATTGGCTTATGACTGAAAATTAGAAAAAAAACTGACGAGACAATCTTTTTTCCAATACAGGTTGAACCTCCCTTATCCAGAACCCTCGGGACCTGGCCTGTTCTGGATAAGAGATTTTTCTGGATGTGTGGTGGTCACATTAAATTGGGGAGGTGGGGGGGGGCAGTGGATCGCGCGGTCAGGCCAGCGATTGCGGGAGTCGGCAACGAGGAAGAACTTCAATTTGATCATGTCGGAGCTCTGCGCATGTGCCATCCAGTGGCTGGGAATGGTTCTGAACGAGGGGTGGTTCAATCTGTATTAAAGAATTAAATGGCCATTAAATAGTCATTGCACTTCAAAAGTAAGTCATTCGCAGTGAAGTGCTTTGGGACATTTCGAGAGGAGCTATATAAATGCAAGTTTGTTCTTTTGTGCTTTGATGTTTATTCCTCAATATGCAATTAATTTGTGGTACGGTAGTGTAGTAGTTATTTTACTGGACTAATAATCCCGAGGCCTGGAGTTATAATCTAGAGAACACGAGCTCAAATCCTACTGTGGCAGTTTGAAAATTTAAATTCAGTTTAGAAAAGCTGGAAAGAAAAAGCTGGTATCGGTAAAAGTGACAATGAAGCTGTTCGATCATCATAAAAACCCAACTGGTTCACTAATGTTCTTTAGGTGCCCATCTGGTCTGACCTATACATGACTCCAGTCCCACACCGTGGTTAACTGCCCTATGAAGTGGCCTACCAAGCCATTCAGTTGTATCAAACTCCTACATGCTACGATTCAAGGCGGCGGCCCACTACCACCTTCTCAGGGCATCTAGGGATGCCAGCGATGCCCATATCCCAAACATATATATTTTTAAAATTAAGCAAAATTTGAATAGAGAAGTGATAACAGAGATACTTACCAGTTCTATGAAAAACTGCTATCACACTTTTTTTCCACAAGTCTATAATAGCAGAAGACAAGCTTTTCTAGTCTCTTATTTTAGCATGACAGTTTAAAAAGCCCAGACCATCATTACTTAAACCAGATTTTTCATTGTTACTTACTAATTTGCATTAATCTCTAAGAAATGTGCATTACTGGGCATAAGTAGAGCACCTGAGGTTTTTTTTAAGTTATTATTTACCAATGCCAGTTACCTGTGTTGGAACCTTATGCATGTCATACAAGGCAACAAATTGTATTTATTTAGCGCCTTTCACGTAGTAAAACATCCCCAGGCGCTTCACAAGAGTATTATAAGACAAAAAATTTGACACCGAACCACCAAGGAGAAATTAGGGTAGGTGACCAAAAGCTTAGTCAAAGAGGTAGGTTTTATGGAGCTTCTTAAAAGGTGGAAAGAAAGGTAGAGAGGTTTAGGCAGAGAATTCCAGAGCTTAGGACCACCAATAGTTGAGCAATTATAATCAGGGGTGCTCAAGAGGGCAGAATTAGAGGGGATATCTTGAAGGATATGGGGCTGGAGGAGATTACAGAGATTGGGAGGGGCGATGGCATGGAGGGATTTGAAAACAAGGATGAGAATTTTGACATCGAGGCGTTGCTTAACTGGGAGCCAGAGTAGGTCAGCGAGCAGAGTGGTGATGGGTGAATGGGACATGATGCGAGTTACGATACGGGCAGCCCATTTTTGGATGACCTCAAGTTTATGGTTGTGTTGGAATAGTCAAGTCTAGAGGTAACAAAGAAATGGATGCGGATTTCAGCAGCGGATGAGCTGAGGCAAGGGCGGAGACGGGCGATGATACGGTGGTGGAAATAAGCGGTCTTAGTTATTCTGCGGATATGTGGTCGGACGCTCAATTCTGGGTCAAATATGACACCAAGGTTGCGAACAGCCTTACTGCTTGATAATATCCATACTGTTAATTCACCTGTGACCTTCAGTTTTGCTGGAGGTTTGTTAGTTAATTCATGTGGCAAAGCATCGAACTGAAAATTGCGGTCAGAGGCTTCCTTTGTCCGGACGCCTCTGACCTGGAAAAAAATCTACGAAACTACCTGTTGGTCCCGGAGAAATATGAGGCCTTCATTCGCTGCACAGCTTACAGGGACCTCTCTTCCATGTACGGACGCATCTGCTGGAATCACGTGGGCCTGGACCACCAATTAAAAATTTAAAAACATTTCCAAAAAATTTTTTTTTCTCAAACATTTGATTATATTTAATTTCAATTAATTTTAAATGTGAGATTTTTTTTTTATTTATTGTGCTGTGTTTCGATGTTTTAGGGGATTATTCTCATTGATAAAAATGGGAGCTTTGTTTGTATGGGCTCCCATTATTATCAATGAGAATAATCCCCTAAAACATTGAAACACAGCACAATAAATAAAAAAAAATCTCACATTTAAAATTAATTGAAATTAAATATAATCAAATGTTTGAGAAAAAAATATTTTTTGGAAATGTTTTTAAATGTGTTTTAATAGGGTTAAAAATAAGCTTACCTTATGGACAGGGTTTTTAATATAAATGAATGATTAAATTACATTTTTCCATGTTTTAAAAGTATTATGCTGGTAAAAGTAAGCTATACGCCTGCTTTTACTGGGCGTAAAAGTTTGACGGACGCAAATAGCCCAATCTCTGCCGCGCGAATGTACTACCTGTGGGGATGCGTAGGATCTGTCTGAAGAAATTTTGACAAATCGGACAAGCCGATTTTCTGCACATGTGCATTGCGCCCCGAAAACCGACTTTTGCGAGGCCTCGCCGGGTGCATACGCACTTCGTACGCACCCGGCGAGGCTGCAATTTTTGGCCCATTATACGTGCTGTGAATTCTGGTTCCAAATACTCAAACCTTAATTATATGCGAGCACGCCCACTGTCAATATGCAAATGAATCTTTGTCTGATTCAATGACAAACTTGGTTCAGTTTAATCTCCCGACATGTGAAATTTTCTATCCATTTTAAAATCATTAAATTCCAGGGCTATATTTGCCTGTGGAGAGAAGGGCAAGGGGGAAGAGTTATACGTATTTCTCCCCACACATGCATATTTAATTACTTGTAGTCTGTCCTATTATATGGAGATAAATTGTGCAATACTGGCAGCTTGGAAATAAATGCTTTTTTATTTCACAGATTCCAAATCATTGGAAAGGCTACATTTTATGGTTATCATACTAAAGTTGTACAGAGTTTAAGTAAGTTAATTTGTGCAATTCTGTATTTAAATAATTTATAATGTACCATTCTTTATAACCTATTTCCTATCAGAATTTACAGTCAAGATCAGAGAAACTGACTGCGTATTAGCCCACAAATACTTTGTGCATTAGAGCACTGGTTTATGCAAACTTGCAGCTGATGTCATATTATATCTGTGCACATCCTACACACATTGAAAGAGACTGAAAGACAGTAAGGAATGTAATATAGACAGCTCTATTAAACAGCCCACCCATCTGCAATCTCACAATGAAAAAGCAACATTATGCCTGATGTTGAACGGGAGTAAATTTCCATATGAATTAACCAACAATCCTCCAGCAAGACTGAAAGAATTTGAAATGACAAGAACATTTGAAATGTTGGATGAAAACACTGGAAATGAAGGAGTTAGATGTGATTATTAATCGAACTATTGTACACTGTATCTATACTTATGTTGTACCAATGCTGCGGCAAAAATATTCAAATTAACTTATTCCAG
Organism: Pristiophorus japonicus; assembly: GCF_044704955.1. NCBI lineage: Eukaryota > Metazoa > Chordata > Chondrichthyes > Pristiophoridae > Pristiophorus > Pristiophorus japonicus. The sequence goes on from NC_091987.1 coordinate 60,793,305, forward strand.
GAACATGTGTAACCCTCTGCTGGTGAATGGCGTAACACTTTGGCGCAACGGTGTAACCGACATTGAGGAAATTTAGGGCCAAAGTAAATTATCGAGTCACCAGGAGTTGTATAGTCACAGATTCACCATTCAGTCTCTAAGTTCTTTTATGGCAAGGGAAATCCACCATGTTGGAAGTTGCTCATAACTTCTTGACTGTGACATCAAGCACAGTAACGGCATATGCACTGAAATGCAAATTTCCTCGATTTTTTTCAGTGCAACAACGGCATAACAATGGTGTAAATGCTAAAGACAATGAGGAAATTCAGGATCTTTATATCAGCCCAAGCATGTGACCACAACTCAACTGAGCATAAGAGACCCCATGGAAAGTGCTGATTGTGGACAATATGAAATCTGGAGCAAGGATTCTATCCAAGGTTTTGGCCCTGTGAGTGAGTATGTTGAGGCTTTGAAACTTGTTCTAGCAAGCTGCCCTCAGTCAGGTCATCATAGTCTTCCTTTTCCCTCATCATTACAGGAACGTCTTGCACTTAATTGCTTGTGAGCTGTTGGAAAGTTCTAGTGTCTATGCCTATGGATCTGTTGGCTTATAAATCCAGCCTACCATCTATCAAAGGAAAGATGGCCCTTATTGCATTGTTGAGTGCCAAACTGGATTTTGTTGAGGGGATTGGATTCTTCTTGTAAAAAGCTTTGCCATTCTTGTAGAGGGTCTGCTGGAGAAATCTGGCTACTCTTCATCTGCGCTTGCATTTCACTCAAGATTTGTAGGGAGCAAGTCAGGTGGGCACTGGGAGGCGAGTTGTGATTCTAATCTTGGGAAAGATGTTACATTAGTATTCATTCCAGGAAGGAACATGGATGCCTCCAGGACAGTTCTCGTACTGAATAGAGCACCATGAATTTTCTTTTGGCATGCCTTTTCCCCACAGTGAGGGCTTAAGCACACCGAATTAGGTATATTGAGAGGCACTTTCTATCCTGGATTTTGTACCACTGTTAAGTCATTTCTATATAGAAATCTTTACATTTGGCTTTGCACTGTATCTTGATTATCCTTATTGTGTGTGTTATTTGAAAGGCATTCATTACAAATTGTTACCCGTTTCAGCAACCTCTTTCTAGGTATCCCCAGAATCTCCTTTTGAGTGAGTCCCTATTTGAAGGAAACTTTGCACTGCTACATCAATAGTTCCTTCCACACAGGGGTCAGATGTGTTTTGCCTTTGGCTTGCATGATACTTAGCATCCACCAATTCTGGCTGGTCCTCAGCACCAAAGAGTGCTGACAAGCACTCAGTGTGACTGATGCTGGTGAGTTCTGAGCACCATTTGACTTGAGAAGCCAAATACATTGGAGTCGATTTTCAACATGTTGCCCTAGCCAAAAACCGGTGTTGCAGATTCGCTGTCAGTTCCTGGTCGATTTTCATTTTCACTGAAATCAATGGATAGTAAGTAGGGGGAATCGTGGCTGATTTTTCCTTTTCCTAGGCTAGGGACAATGAAGTTCAATATAGTGCTATCTGGCTGAGATCAGCTAACTCAGCACAGATTGGGGACTGAACCATTGACTTTCTGGTCTGTATGGTTTAGTCCCCATTTACTCACTGAGGGAGCTCCTACTTCATTTCTACACCTTGGAAAACCTTAACCTGGAAATGGAGAACCATCTTCTTTAATTTGAAATATGTTGGTGGAGTTTTGGTTCTGACTAATTGGACAGTTTCGATATGATTATCCAGGTATTCACATAGCTATTGCCACATATAAATCTTTCCAGGATAGTAACTGAGGCTTTATGGTGGTCAGACATGTAGGCTGAGCGGCCCCCGGCCTGCGAGCACCATTGGAGTAGGCCGGGGAGCGGAAGGAGCAGCATGGCGGCCTGGCCCAGCAGGCTGAGCGGCCCCTAGCTTGCGAGCACCATCGGAGCAGGCATAGCGTGGCGGCCTAGCCCAGCAGGGAGCAGTACGTGCTGGAGCAGGAGAGCAACGGCAGCGAAGAGGGACGTCACCAAGATTAAAATATGAACACATAATGGGCAGATGTTTTAGCTTGGCACAGCAGCACAAATGTTGTGTCCCCTAGATTACACATTACCAAGCTCAATAATGGGCTTACTTCAGAACTCTAGGTGATATGTGCTTTTCCTGGAAGAAGCAGTACCAGAAAGCTATTGTTTTGCAGTATGCTCTGGAGCTGGGGCGTGGGGAGGAGAAGGTGAAGGAGGATTCTTTCATGGGGTGCTGGGTCAGAAATCATACAATAACAACTTGCATTTATACAGCACCTTTACAGAGAGATGCAAAAACTATATAGTAGCAATAATGGGGGATTCAAGTATCCTAATATAGATTGAGATAATAATAATGTAAAGGGTATAGAGAGGGAAGAATTTCTGGTGTGTTCAGGAGAACTTTCTTGATCAGTATGTTTCCAGCCCAATGAGGAAGGAGGCATTGCTGGATCTGGTTCTGGGGAATGAGGTAGGTAAAGTGGAGCAAGTATCAGTAGCTGAACATTTAGGGAACAGTGATCATAGTATCGTAAGGTTTAGATTAAGTATGGAAAAGGACTGAGAGAAATCTAGAGTAAAAATACTTAATTAGAGGAAGGCAAATTTCAGTGGGATGAGAATGGATCTGGCCCGGGTAAATTGGAATCAAAGACTGGTGGGCAAAACTACAGTGGAACTGGGCTGCCTTTAAAGAGGAAATAGTTTGGGTACATTCCCACGAGGGGGAAAGGTGGGTAACTAAAGTCTGAACTGTCTGGGTGACGAAAGAGATGGTCAGTAAGATGAAGCAGAAAGAGTGTGCATGACAGATGCCAGGTCGAGAATACATGTGAGAATCAGGCTAAATATAGAAAGTTCAGAGGAGAAGTGTAAAGAAAATAAGAGGGGCAAAGAGAGGGTTTGAGAATAGATTGGCAGCTAACATAAAAGGGAATCCAAAAGTCTCCTTTAGGCATATAAATAGTAAACGGGTAGTAAGTGGAGGGGTGGGACCAAAAGGGAGACCTATGCATGGAGGCAGAGAGTATGGCTGAGGTACTAATTGAGTACTTTGCATCTATCTTTACCAAGGAAGAAGATGCTGCCATAGACATAGTAAAAGAGAGGTAGAGGAGATACTGGATGGGATAAGAATTGATAAAGAGGAGGTACCAGAAAGGCTGACTGTACTTAAAGTAGATAAGTCACCAGGACTTAGATGGGAGGCATCCTAGGATGCTGAGGGAAGTGAAGGAAGAAATCGCGAAGGTATTGGCCATAATCTTCCAATCCTCCTTAGAAATGGGGTGGTGCCAGAGTACTGGAGAATTTCAAATGTTACACTCTTGTTCAAAAAAGGGTGTAAAGATAAACCCAGCAACTATAGGCCAGTCAATTTAACCTCGGTAGTAGGGAAGCGTTTAGAAACAATAATCAGGGACAAAATTAACAGTCCCTTGGACAAGTGTGGATGAGGGCAATGCAGATTTCCAAAAAGCATTCGACAAAGTGCCATATAATAGACTTGCCAGCAAAGTTGAAGCCCATGGAATAAAGAGGACAGTGGCAGCATGGATACGAAATTGGCTAAGTGACAGGAAACAAAGTAGCGGTGAACGGTTGTTTTTCAGACTGGAGAGGAAGGTATACACTGGTGTTCCCCAGGAGACGGTACTAGGACCACTGCTTTTCTTGATATATTAATGACTTGAATGTGGATGCACAGGGCACAATTTCAAAACACTTGGAAGTATAGTGAATAGTGAGGAGGATTGTGTCAAGAGGACACAGACTGGACACAGGCTGGTGGAATGGGTGGACACTTGGCAGACGAAATTTAATGCAGAAAAGTGTGAAGTGATACATTTTGGTAGAAAGAATGAGGAGAGGAAATATAAACTAAAGGGTACAATCATCTTCTTCTTAGGCACTCCCTCAGAGTTGAGGATGACTTGCTTCCACATTAAAATAAGGTGATTGGTGAGACCTGTGCGGGATCCTGATATTCCAGGTTCCAAACTTCATTTTAAAGGGTGGAAGATGCCTATGCGTCAATTCTTAAAGGGGGTGCATGAACAGAGAGACCTCGGGTTTTGGGCCCAAGTTTCCACATGATTTCACCTGATTTTTAGGAGCAACTGGTAGGGAATGGACTATCTTAGAAATCGCAATTCTCCACATTTTTTTTTCTGCAGTTCTAGTCAGTTAGAACAGTTTCACTTTTGAACAGAATTTTTTCTTCAAAAGGGGGCGTGTCCGGCCACTGACGCATGATTTCAAAGTTTCCACAGTGAAAACGTACTCCAAACTAACTTAGAATGGAGCAAGTGAAGATTTTTGTAGAACTGAAAAAACTTTGTCTACACATTAAAAAATCAGGCGCAGGTTACAAATTAGGCGTCTGGAACGAGGTGAGGGGGGGGGGGGAAGGGAAGTCATTAAATTCTATAATAAATCCTTAGTTATACTTATACAAATAAATCCAACCTGAATAAACATTTATAAGCAAAGAAAAGATTAAATAAACCATCTTCCTACCTGTGTGAAAGTGCTTCAGGCACGGAGAATGCTGCAGGAAGCCTCACAAGTTGAGGCAGCCGTTCCCGCGGGGCGGGGGGGGGGGGGGTGGGGGGTGGGAGAGGAGGAAGCCGTTTGTTCCCGCCGGGGGGGGGGGGGGAAGGAGGCAGCCGTTCGTTCCCGATGGCAGGGGAGGGGGGGGGGGGGGAGGGAGGCCGTCGGGAAACGACTGCCTCAACTTTCTGAGGCTTCCTGCAGCCTTCTCACTGCTGCAAGAAGCCTCAGTGCTGATGGCAATGTGCTTTTATTAAAAAATGTTCAAAAATTAAACAGCTACAAAAATGGCCGAGTGCCAATGTTTCCTTCACACTGCGCGTGCGCGAACGCTCCAACGCGCACACGCAGGGTTGCCGGCAGGAAAAAAACTAATTTAAATGGTACCCGCCCCCTCCCACTTACAAAATCGGCGTGAGTGGTAGGCTCCGCCCCCCTGGGCGCTGCGCCAAGCAGACATGGAGCTGCAGGGCGCTCCAGAATCGCGCGTTTTTTTTCCGGCGCGAAAAACGGGCGCCCAGCTCGGAGGGGCGCCCGTTTTTTATCGTGTGGAAACTTGGGGTCTATATGTGCACAAAACATTGAAGGTGGCAGGGCAGGTTGAGAAAGCAGTTAAAAAAGCTTACGGGATTCTGGGCTTCATGAATAAAGGTCTAGAGTACAAAGTCGTGGAAATTATGATGAACCTGCATTAAACACTGGTTCGGCCTCAAATGGAGTATTGTGTCCAATTATGGGTACCACACTTTAGGAAGGATGTGAAGGCCTTTGCAAGGTTGCAGAAAAGACTTACGAGAATGATTCCAGGATGAAGAACTTCAGTTACGTGGATAGACTGGAGAAACTGGGGTTGTTCTCCTTAGAGCAGAGAAGATTGAGAGGAGATTTGATAGAGGTGTTCAAAATCATGAGGGATCTGGGCAGAGTAGAGCGAGAGAAACTGTTCCCCTTGGTAGAAGGGTCAAGAACCAGAGGACACAGATTTAAAATGATTGCCAAAACAACCAAAGGCAACATAAGAAAAACTTGTTTACACAGCAAGTGGTTAGGATCTGGAATGCACTGCCTGAAAGGGTGGCAGAGGCAGACTCATCCTCATCCAACTCCCTTTTGAAAGCCATGGTAAAGTACCTGAAAGAAAAGAATTAGCAGGGCTACGGGTAAAGGGCTGGGGAGTGGGACTAGTTGAGGTGCTGTTGCAGAGGGCCGGCACGGGCTCGATGGGCCAAATGGCCTTCTTCTGTGCTGTAATCCTTCTATGATTCGATGAAAACATCCTAAGGCACTTCACAGGAGCGTAAATGACTCAGAGCTGAAGGAGGAGATATTAGGACAGGTGACCAAAAGCTTGCTCAAAGAGGTAGGTTTTAAGGAGCATCTTAAAGGAGGAGAGATGGAGAGGTATAGGGAGGGAATTCCAGAGATTAGGGCCCAGACGACTAAAGGTACAATGCCAATGGTGGGGCGAAGGAAGTGGGGGTGCACAAGGCCAGAACCGGAGAAACAGAGAGCTCTTGAAGGGTTATAGGGCTGGAGGAGGTTACAGGGATAGGGAGGGGCTAGGACATGGAGGGCTTTGAACACAAGGATGAGAAGTTTAAAACCGAGGTGCTGGTGGACCGGGAGCCAATGTAGGTTAACGAGCACAGAGGTGAACAGGACGTGGAGCGAGTCAGGAGGTTTGGTTGAGCTCAGATTTATGGAGGGTGGAAGATGAGAAGTCGGTCAGGAGAATATTGGAATAGTTGCGTCTGGAGATAACGAAAGCATGGAAGAAGGTTTCAGCAGCAGATGTACTGAGGCAGGGGTGGAGACAGGCGATATTACTTAAGTGGAAGTAGGCGGTCTTTGTGATGGAGTGTATACAAAGTCAGCAGCTCAGCTCAGGGTCAAATAGGATGATTCAGCCTGCAACTGTGTGGTCAGGGAGGGAAATGGAGTTTGTGGTGGGGGCTGAAGACAATGGCTTTAGTCTTTCCAATGTTGATTCGAGTAAATTTTAGCTCATCAAAACTGAATACGATGAAGTAGTCTGACAACGCCGAGGCAATGGAGAGGTCTAGAGAGGTTGTGAAGTAGAGCTGGGTGTTGTAAGCGTACATGTGAAGCCTGATTATGCGTCTTCGGCGAAGTGGCCGAGGAACAGCGTGTAGATGGGAAAAAGGAGGGACCCAAGGATATATCTTTGGGGGACACCAGAGGTAACGGTGTGAGAGTGAGAAGAGAGGCCATTGCAGGAAATTGTCTGGCTACAACTGGATAAGCAAGTGTGGAACTAGGCAAGGCCAGTCACACTCAGCTGGACTATGAGGGGAAGGAGGGCATTGGAGGAGGATGGTGTGGTCAACCGTGTCAAATGTTGCAGATAAGTTGAAAAGGTGAGGAGGGATAGTGCCTCAGGAGGGTGTCATTCTTGACGCTGGGTCCATGGATTTTGCCCATGAAAATGAGCAATGGTGAGAATAATAGCCAAAATCTGGTGTCATAGAAACATAGAGAAAATAGGTGCAGGAGTAGGCCATTCGGCCCTTCGAGCCTGCACCGTCATTCAATGAGTTCATGGCTGAACATGCAACCTCAGAACCCCATTCCTGCTTTCTCGCCATACCCCTTGATCCCCCTAGTAGTAAGGACTACATCTAACTCCTTTTTGAATATATTTAGTGAATTGGCCTCAACAACTTTCTGTGGTAGAGAATTCCACAGGTTCACCACTCTCTGGGTGAAGAAATTTCTCCTCATCTCGGTCCTAAATGGCTTACCCCTTATCCTTAGACTGTGACCCCTGGTTCTGGACTTCCCCAACATTGGGAACATTCTTCCTGCATCTAACCTGTCTAAACCCGTCAGAATTTTAAACGTTTCTATGAGATTCCCTCTCATTCTTCTGAACTCCAGTGAATACAAGCCCAGTTAATCCAATCTTTCTTGATATGTCAGTGCCGCCATCCCGGGAATCAGTCTGGTGAACTTTCGCTGCACTCCCTCAATAGCAAGAATGTCCTTCCTCAAGTTAGGAGACCAAAACTGTACATAATACTCCAGGTGTGGCCTCACCAAGGCCCTGTACAACTGTAGTAACACCTCCCTGCCCCTGTACTCAAATCCCCTCGCTATGAAGGCCAACATGCCATTTGCTTTCTTAACCGCCTGCTGTACCTGCATGCCAACCTTCAATGACTGATGTACCATGACACCCAGGTCTCGTTGCACCGCCCCTTTTCCTAATCTGTCACCATTCAGATAATAGTCTGTCTCTCTGTTTTTAACCACCAAAAGTGGATAACCTCACATTTATCCACATTATACTTCATCTGCCATGCATTTGTCCACTCACCTAACCTATCCAAGTCACTCTGCAGCCTCATAGCATCCTCCTCGCAGCTCACACCGCCACCCAACTTAGTGTCATCCGCAAATTTGGAGATACTACATTTAATCCCCTCGTCTAAATCATTAATGTCCAATGTAAACAGCTGGGTTCCCAGCACAGAACCTTGCGGTACCCCACTAGTCACTGCCTGCCATTCTGAAAAGTACCCATTTACTCCTACTCTTTGCTTCCTGTCTGCCAACCAGTTCTCAATCCACGTCAGCACACTACCCCCAATCCCATGCGCTTTAACTTTGCACATTAATCTCGTGTGGGAGCTTGTCGAAAGCCTTCTGAAAGTCCAAATACACCACATCAACTGGTTCTCCCTTGTCCACTCTACTGGAAACATCCTCAAAAAATTCCAGAAGATTTGTCAAGCATGATTTCCCTTTCACAAAATCCATGCTGACTTGGATCTATCATGTCACCTCTTTCCAAATGCGCTGCTATGACATCCTTAATAATTGATTCCATCATTTTACCCACTACCGATATCAGGCTGACCGGTCTATAATTCCGTTTTCTCTCTCCCTCCTTTTTTAAAAAGTGGGGTTACATTGGCTACCCTCCACTCCATAGGAACTGATCCAGAGTCTATGAAATGTTGGAAAATGACTGTCAATGCATCCGCTATTTCCAAGGCCACCTCCTTAAGTACTCTGGGATGCAGACCATCAGGCCCTGGGGATTTATCGGCCTTCAATCCCATCAATTTCCCCAACACAATTTCCCGACTAATAAGGATTTCCCCCAGTTCCTCCTTCTTACTAGACCCTCTGACCCCTTTTATATCCGGAAGGTTGTTTGTGTCCTCCTTAGTGAATACCGAACCAAAGTACTTGTTCAATTGGTCTGCCATTTCTTTGTTCCCAGTTATGACTTCCCCTGATTCTGACTGCAGGGGACCTACGTTTGTCTTTACTAACCTTTTTCTCTTTACATATCTATAGAAGCTTTTGCAGTTCATTTTAATGTTCCCTGCAAGCTTCTTCTCGTACTCTATTTTCCCTGCCCTAATCAAACCCTTTGTCCTCCTCTGCGGAGTTCTAAATTTCTCCCAGTCCCCGGGTTCGCTGCTATTTCTGGCCAATTTGTATGCCACTGTCAGTTTAGTGCAGGGTCAGAAATATACATAATTTAAATAATATTTACAAAATACTAAGGGAATGCTCTGGTATGATATGAGTTCAAGTTTGAAAGAGAAACAATCACAAAGTATTAATGCTGTCGAGTAGCTTCCCATTTATTCTTTGCCTGACAGCCACATTTCAGCAAGTCAGAATCAACCGTGGCTAAACAAAGCAAGATGCTTTGCTTCTGCAATGCCTTATCATTTTAATCGAATTTAACAGTTGCTAGCAATCAAAGAGGGTGAAAAAAAACCTACTTTTTATCCCAGTCTGATCTTGGAGGGAAATTCTGCCCAATGTAAAGATTGGACACCAGACAAAGCACTGTAATCTTCATTTAGTGTAGTGGTTATCAATGTTCCCTCTAATCTATTTTTGTATTGAGTGGACCACAAACTCCTTTGAGCACTATCTTTTCGTTCGTGAGCAAATTTAACTACTACTGTTATCATAGAATCATAGAAAAATTACGACAGAGAAAGAGGCCATTTGGCCCATTGTGTCCTTGCCTTTTACAACAACTTAAAAGCATATATATAGTAATGTATACAATCTATATTAACTATTTACAATCTATATTAACGATTTGGAAGAAGGGACTGAGTGTAACGTAGCCAAGTTTGCTGATAATACAAAGATGGGAGGAAAAGCAATGTGTGAGGAGTACACAAATATCTGCAAAAGGACATAGACAGGCTAAGTGAGTGGGCAAAAATTTGGCAAATGGAGTATAATGTCGTAAAGTGTGAGGTCATGCACTTTGGCAGAAAAAAATCAAAAAGAGCAAGTTATTATTTAAATGGAGAAAGATTGCAAAGTGCCCTAGTTCAGCAGGACCTGGGGGTACTTGTGCATGAAACACAAAAGGATAGTATGCAGATACAGCAAGTGATCAGGAAGGCCAATGGTATCTCGGCCTTTATTGCAAAGGAGATGGAGTATAAAAGCAGGGAAGTCTTGCTACAGCTATACAAATATTGCGTGCAGTTTTGATTCTCATATTTACGAAAGGATATACTTGCTTTAGAGGCAGTTCAGAGAAGGTTCACTAGGTTGATTCCGGGGATGAGGGGGTTGACTTATGAGGAAAGGTTGAGTAAGTTGGGCCTCTACTCATTGGAATTCAGAAGAATGAGAGGTGATCTTATCGAAACGTATAAGATTATGAGGGGGCTTGACAAGGTGGATGCATAGAGGATGTTTCCACTGATAGGGGAGGCTAGAACTAGAGGGCATGATCTTAGAATAAGGGGCCACCCATTTAAAACAGAGATGAGGAGAAATTTCTTCTCTGAGGGTTGTAAATTTGTGGAATTCGCTGCCTCAGAGAGCTGTGGAAGCTGGGACATTGAATAAATTTAAGACAGAAATAGACAGTTTCTTAAATGATATGGAGATAAGGGGTTATGGGGAGCAGATGGGGAAGTGGAGCTGAGTCCATGATCGGATCAGCCATGATCTTATTGAATGGCGGAGCAGGCTCGAGGGGCCCTATGGCCTACTCTTGTTCCTATTTCTTATGTTCTTATGCCATATTGCCACTTTGCTGTATCAAATCATGAGACAATCAGACAAGGTTCTATACAAGTTTAATATAACTTCTCTGCTTTTGAAATGAACCCCAGTGCTTTATTTGCATTTTTATGGCTTTTTAACCTGCGTTTAATGGTTTGTGAATCTATACCCCTTTGCACCTCTACCCCATTTAGATTCTTATTTTCCAAGGAGTAGGTAGCCTCCTTATTCCTCCTACCAAAATGCACCACCTCACACTTATCTATATTGAAATTCATTTGTCATTTTCATGCCCATTCTGCAAGTTTGTTTATAGTAAAATTAATTGTAAGCTTTTAGTTCATCATGTACAAACTCTATCAGAAATTGACTGGGATATAAAAGAACTGCATAATAATGCATTAACATTTCAGAAACATCATTCAGTTACACGGTTATGTATCGACAAACAATCCAAAAGCCCAAGGTGAGCTGAAAGAGGCATTATTTATTCGTGCAATTTGTATTAATTTTAAAGCTTTCACCATATTAGCCCATCCCTCATGTTACTATAGCAATGGCGACACAAGCAGCAGGAACAGTGGCTTTCCTATGGCGCTGACGGCTGTACGTCCACATAATTAGAATATTAATCACAATGCAAGCACACAACCAACAAATATAAAGGGCTTTAGGACTGTATAAAAAGAATTGAACAAAAACAGATATCCGTATTTTCAACTTCAATCACTTTCATTAATAAACGTTGTCTTTTTGAACTAGCACTGTCACCCCCCCCCCACCCCCCCGCCCGCCCCCATGTAACATGTCAGAAATGAAGCACTTATTCAAAAGTGCAGAAAAACACATACACAATTTGCATCACCAAATTAAAAACTAAAAGCAGGAAAAGCTATGATTTAATAGAAATAAATTTATCTTTCTTTCTGGACAAGAGAACCAATCAGACTGACTTGGAAATATTTACTAATATGTTGACATAAAGATGTTCATTTACAAATTTTGCTTCTAATGTTTTTCTCTTCAACATTCTCCACAATATTCATCCCTGTTCTTACCATGAAAAGTGTTGAATTATTTTGGGTACTTTGCAATTAAATAGTGGGAAATAAACTTCATTGTACCTGTACTCTCAATTTTTAATCTCCTATTTCAAACATTTATACCAAATCAAAATTGTACATTATCAGTTTAATCAAATTATTTTCCGTGTCTTTCTCAATAAACAAATAGTGGTTTCTTCTAAAGTAGCTTCTTGCAATTTTTATACATTACATTAACTCTTGTTTCTATTAACACTCCACTAAATGTTTAAGAGGAAATCTATATTTACATTATTTCTGGGACTTGTTCGGACTATAGAACAGACAAAATAAAATGGTTTTTTTCCCCCCTTTTTTGGTTCTCTTTCTAAATGTCTTAATGATATAGAAACATAGAAAATAGGTGCAGGAGTAGGACATTCGGTCCTTCGAGCCTGCATTACCATTCAATAAGATCATGGCTGATCATTCCCTCAGTACCCCTTTCCTGCTTTCTCTCCATACTTCTTGATCCCTTTAGCCGTAAGGGTCATATCTAAATCCCTTTTGAATATATCCAATGAACTGGCATCAACAACTCTCTGTGGCAGGGAATTCCACAGGTTAACAACACTCAGTGAAGAAGTTTCTCCTCATCTCAGTCCTAAATGGCCTACCCCTTATCCTAAGACTGTGTCCCATGGTTCTGGACTTCCCCAACATCGGGAACATTCTTCCTGCATCTAACCTGTCCAGTCCCATCAGGATCTTATACGTTTTTATGAGATCCCCTCTCATCCTTCTAAACTCCAGTGTATAAAGGCCCAGTTGATCCAGACTCTCCTCATATGTCAGTCCGGCCATCCCTGGAATCAGTCTGTTGAACCTTTGCTGCACTCCCCAATAGCAAGAACGCCCTTCCTCAGATTAGAAGACCAAAACTGAACACAATATTCCAGGTGAGGTCTCACCAAGGCCCTGTACAATTGCAGTAAGACCTCCCTGCTCTTATACTCAAATCCCCTAGTTATGAAGGCCAACATACCATTTTCCTTCTTCACCGCCTGCTGTACCTGCATGCCAACTTTCAATGACTGATGGACCATGACACCCAGGTCTCTTTGCACCTCCCCTTTTCCTAATCTGTCGCCATTCAGATAATATTCTGCCTTCCTGTTTTTGCCCCCAAAGTGGATAACCTCACATTTATCCACATTATAGTGCATCTGCCATGTATTTGCCCACTCACCTAACCTGTCCAAGTCACCCTGCAGCCTCTTAGCGTCCGCCTCACAGCTCACACCGCCACCCAGTTTAGTGTCATCTGCAAACTTGGAGATATTACACTCAATTCCTTCATCTAAATCATTAATGTATATTGTAATATTTTTTAAGTCAATAAAAAGTAATATGTAACTCCTACAAATCCTCCCCTGGCCTCCCCAATCTCAACAGCACGGTTGCATGTTTGTGTAAAGCTACTCACTTCAGTCGATTGTTCAAAATCAAATATTGAGAAATTTTAATTAAAACATTTTTAAGCATTTCAGAGCCATTTTAAAAGCATTTGGACTTCAAAACCTGGTTGAAACTTGTTTAGATGAGGGGAAAATGGATTTTTGCTTCTTTATTCCAAAATCATATTCGAAACTTAGGGTGAAAATGTTTTTTTTGTGAAAAGTTCATTAAAAATCTTTAAATTCTTTCAAGTCTCATTGCAGCTTTGACAGAAGCAGTTACTCCAGCAACTTTTTCTTTCCCTCTTCAGCGCTGTCGTTAAACATACAACAAAAAATAATAAAATAAACTCTAATTCTAAACGGAGCTCAAATAAGAAAGTGAATAAAGTGGTTAAACATGCCTAAGAAGGCAGTGAGGTTATCTATCTCCAGCCTTGGCAATGTGTTGGGATCAGTTTTGGAGAAGTTGTTTCCTCTTTTTCTGCTGCCGTTACCTCTGTCACTTTCAGACTCTGAGGTACAAACAGGTGCATAAACATCCCCCCCTCTCTCATAACATGATTTAAATAACCCTGATAAACTCTTTCAAAAAGGGGACAACACCTGGTAAAATTTAACTGGAATTTACCGCGGGACATTCAACATCACTTTCCCATATTTTTTTTCCGGTTTTAAACAATTTTACAAATTATAAAAAAGATTTTCACCGCAGGCCTAAAAATTGTTTGCTTTAGCCTCCTTCCAGCGGCTATTGTACATGTGTTGTCTCCATCCTTATTGTTCTAAAGTGCGGCTGCTGCTCAGTCCCCAGGAACGCACGACATGCACCAGGAGTGGACCCTCACCCATCTCTCACCCTCTTTCGCTGTCTCTGTGTCCTCTCTCTCCCTGTCTCTCCCCATCTCCCTTTGTCCCTGCCTCGCGCTCTCTCTTCCTCTGCCCCTATCTCTCGCTCTCACTCCCTGTCACAGTCTCTTGCTCTCCCTGTTCCAGTCTCTTTCCATCTGTTTGCTTGTCTCTTTCTCTGTCTCTCATCTCTCTCTCTCTGTCTCTCTGTCTCTCTCTGCAAAGAACATCAGAGCAAAAGGAGAAGCCGAGAATAAGTGTGGGTTCAGGAAAGAGCTTACCTCCCATTTAAAAAAAAACATTTGAAATTCAATCAATGTTGAATGTAAGATTTTATTTTACCACTATTGTAAGAAGCGCCGGTAATCTCTCATCCCTTGGTCTCTCTCGCTCCCCCCCACCCCCGGTCCCTCCCGGTTTCTCTCTACCCCCGTCTCCATCACACTCTCTCTCTCCCATCTTCCCCAGTCTCTCTCTCTCGCTCCCCACCCCCCCAGTCTCTCTCTCTCTCTCTGCCCCCCAGTCTCTCTCTCTGCCCCCCAGTCTCACTCTCTCACTCTGCCCTCCAGTCTCTCTCTCTCTCTCTCTCCCCCCCAGTCTCTCTCTCTCTCTGCCCCCCAGTCTCTCTCTCTCTCTCTGCCCCCCAGTCTCTCTCTCTCTCTCTGCCCCCCAGTCTCTCTCTCTCTCTGCCCCCCAGTCTCTCTCTCTCGCCCCCCCAGTCTCTCTCTCTCTCTGCCCTCCAGTCTCTCTCTCTCTGCCCCCAGTCTCTCTCTCTCTCTCTCTGCCCCCCCAGTCTCTCTCTCGCCCCCCAGTCTCTCTCTCTCTGCCCTCCAGTCTCTCTCTCTCTCTCTCTCTCTCTGCCCCCCAGTCTCTCTCTCTCTCTCTGCCCCCCAGTCTCTCTCTCTCTCTCTGCCCCCCAGTCTCTCTCTCTCTCTCTGCCCCCCAGTCTCTCTCTCTCTGCCCCCCAGTCTCTCTCTCTCTGCCCCCCAGTCTCTCTCTCTCTGCGCCCCCAGTCTCGCTCTCTCTCTCTCTCTCTGCCCCCCAGTCTCGCTCTCTCTTTCTCTCTCTCTCTGCGCCCCCAGTCTCGCTCTCTCTCTGCGCCCCCAGTCTCGCTCTCTCTCTCTCTCTGCCCCCCAGTCTCGCTCTCTCGCTCTCTCTCTCTCTGCCCCCCAGTCTCGCTCTCTCTCTCTCTCTCTGCCCCCCAGTCTCGCTCTCTCTCTCTCTCTGCCCCCCAGTCTCTCTCTGCCCCCCAGTCTCTCGCTCTCTCTCTCTGCCCCCCAGTCTCGCTCTCTCTCTCTCTCTGCCCCCCAATCTCGCTCTCTCTCTCTCTCTCTCTCTCTCTGCCCCCCAGTCTCTCTCTTTCTCTCTCTGCCCCCCAGTCTCTCTCTCTGCCCCCCCTCTCCCTCTCTGCCCCCCCAGTCCCTCTCTGCCCCCCTGCCCCCCAGTCTCTCTCTCTCTCTCTGCCCCTCAGTCTCTCTCTGCTCCCCAGTCTCTCTCTCTCTCTCTCTCTCTGCCCTCCAATCTCTGCCCCCGCTCTCTCTCTGCCCTCCAGTCTCTCTCTCTCTCTCTGCCCCCTCTCTCTCTGCCCCCCAGTCTCTCTCTCTCCCGCTCCCTCCCTCCAGTCTCTCTCTCCCCCTCCACCCCTCTCTCTCTCCCCCCAGTCTCTCTCTCTCCCCTCCCTCCCTCCCCCCAGTCTCTCTCTCTCCCCTCCCTCCCTCCCCCCACGTCTCTCTCTCTCCCCCTCCCTCCCTCCCCCCCCGTCTCTCTCTCTCCCACCCTCCCCCCAGTCTCTCTCTCTCCCACCCTCCCCCCAGTCTCTCTCTCTCCCACCCTCCCCCCAGTCTCTCTCTCTCCCACCCTCCCTCCAGTCTCTCTCTCTCCCTCCCTCCAGTCTCTCTCTCTCTCTCCCCCTCCCTCCAGTCTCTCTCTCTCTCTCCCCCTCCCTCCAGTCTCTCTCTCTCCCTCCCTCCAGTCTCTCTCTCTCCCTCCCTCCAGTCTCTCTCTCTCCCTCCCTCCAGTCTCTCTCCCTCCCTCCCTCCAGTCTCTCTCTCTCCCTCCCTACCTCCAGTCTCTCTCTCTCCCTCCCTCCCTCCAGTCTCTCTCTCTCCCTCCCTCCAGTCTCTCTCTCTCCCTCCCTCCAGTCTCTCTCTCTCCCTCCCTCCAGTCTCTCTCTCTCCCTCCCTCCAGTCTCTCTCTCTCCCTCCCTCCAGTCTCTCTCTCTCCCTCCCTCCAGTCTCTCTCTCTCCCTCCCTCCAGTCTCTCTCTCTCCCTCCCTCCAGTCTCTCTCTCTCCCTCCCTCCAGTCTCTCTCTCTCCCTCCCTCCAGTCTCTCTCTCTCCCTCCCTCCAGTCTCTCTCTCTCCCTCCCTCCAGTCTCTCTCTCTCCCTCCCTCCAGTCTCTCTCTCTCCCTCCCTCCAGTCTCTCTCTCTCTCCCTCCCTCCAGTCTCTCTCTCTCCCTTCGCCCCCCCCAGTCTCTCTCTCTCCCTCCCTCCCCAGTCTCTCTCTCTCTCCCTTCCCCGCCCTCCCGTCTCTCTCTCTCCCTCCCTCCCTCCAGTCTCTCTCTCCCCCCCCCCCGTCTCTCTCTCTCTCTCCCCCACCCCCCCAAGTCTCTCTCCTCCCCCCCCCGTCTCTCTCTCCCTCCCTCCCCCCCCGTCTCTCTCTCTCCCTTCCCCGCCCACCCGTCTCTCTCTCTCTCCCTCCCTCCCCGTCTCTCTCTCTCCCTTCCCCGCCCACCTGTCTCTCTCTCCCCCTCTCTCTCCCCCACCCCCCCCAAGTCTCTCTCCCCCCCCCCCGTCTCTCTCTCTCCCTCCCTCCCCCCCA
Organism: Pristiophorus japonicus; assembly: GCF_044704955.1. Lineage (NCBI taxonomy): Eukaryota > Metazoa > Chordata > Chondrichthyes > Pristiophoridae > Pristiophorus > Pristiophorus japonicus. The sequence continues at coordinate 60,810,049 of NC_091987.1, forward strand.
GTCTCTCTCCCTCCCTTCCCCGCCCACCCGTCTCTCTCTCCCTCCCTCCCCCCAGTCTCTCTCTCTCCCCCCCCCAGTCTCTCTCTCTCCCCCCAAGTCTCTCTCTCTTCCCCCCCCCCCACCAAGTCTCTCTCTTCCCCCCCCCACCCCCAAGTCTCTCTCTCTTCCCCCCCCCCCCCCAAGTCTCTCTCTCCTCCCCCCCCCCCCCCCCAAGTCTCTCTCCTCTTCCCCCCCCCCACACCCCCCCAAGTCTCTCTCTCCCCCCCCCACCCCCCAAGTCTCTCTCTCCCCCCCCCCCCCCAAGTCTCTCTCTCTTCCCCCCCCCACCCCCCAAGTCTCTCTCTCTTCCCCCCCCCCACCCCCCAAGTCTCTCTCTCTTCCCCCCCCCCACCCCCCAAGTCTCTTCTCTCTTCCCCCCCCACCCCCCAAGTCTCTCTCTCTTCCCCCCCCCCCCCCAAGTCTCTCTCTCTCTCCCCCCCCACCCCCCAAGTCTCTCTCTCTCTCCCCCCCACCCCCAAGTCTCTCTCTCTTCCCTCCCCCACCCCCCAAGTCTCTCTCTCTTCCCCCCCCCCCCCCAAGTCTCTCTCTTCCCCCCCCCACCCCCAAGTCTCTCTAATCTCTCTCTCTCTCCCCCCCCCAAGTCTCTCTCTCTCTCCCCCCCTTCCCCCTCCCCCCCCCCAAGTCTCTCTCTCTCCCCTCCCCCCCCAAGTCTCTCTCTCTCCCCCCCCCCCCCCAAGTCTCTCTCTCTCTCTCTCCCCCCCCCCCTCAAAGTCTCTCTCTCTCTCTCCCCCCCCCTCAAAGTCTCTCTCTCTCTCTCTCCCTTCCCCAGTCTCTCTCCCTCTCTCCCTTCCCCAGTCTCTCTCTCTCCCTTCCCCAGTCTCTCTCTCTCCCTTCCCCAGTCTCTCTCCCTCTCTCCCTTCCCCAGTCTCTCTCTCTCCCTTCCCCAGTCTCTCTCTCTCCCTTCCCCAGTCTCTCTCTCTCCCTTCCCCAGTCTCTCTCTCTCTCTCCCTCCCCCAGTCGCTCTCTCTCTCCTCCCCCCAGTCTCTCTCTCTCTCTCCCTTCCCCAGTGTCTCTCTCTCTCTCCCTTCCCCAGTCTCTCTCTCTCTCTCCCTTCCCCAGTCTCTCTCTCTCTCCTCCCTTCCCCAGTCTCTCTCTCTCTCCCTTCCCCAGTCTCTCTCTCTCTCTTCCCCAGTCTCTCTCTCTCTCTCCCTCTCCCATCCCAGTCTCTCTCTCTCTCTCTCTCTCCCTCTCCCTCTCCCACTCCCAGTCTCTCTCTCTCTCTCTCTCCTTCCCCAGTCTCTCTCTCTCTCTCCCTTCCCCAGTCTCTCTCTCTCTCTCTCCCTTCCCCAGTCTCTCTCTCTCTCTCCCTTCCCCAGTCTCTCTCTCTCTCCCTCCCTTCCCCAGTCTCTCTCTCTCCCTTCCTTCCCCAGTCTCTCTCTCTCCCTTCCTTCCCCAGTCTCTCTCTCTCCTTCCCCAGTCTCTTTCTCTCTCTCCCTTCCCCAGTCTCTTTCTCTCTCTCCCTTCCCCAGTCTCTTTCTCTCTCTCCCTTCCCCAGTCTCTTTCTCTCTCTCCCTTCCCCAGTCTCTTTCTCTCTCTCCCTTCCCCATCCCTTCCCCAGTCTCTTTCTCTCTCTCCCTTCCCCAGTCTCTTTCTCTCTCTCCCTCCCAGCCTCATTTCTCTCGCTCTCTCCCAGCCTCATTTCTCTCTCCCTAGCCTCCCTCACTTCCCTTTCGATCCTTGATCTCTCGCCCCTCCCCAGATCCAGTCTTCGTGTTGTACAGCGTGACCTGTACTGTAGGCCGCAACAGTGGAGTACTGCGCACGGCTTCGGCAAAACTGCGCATGCGCAGAAGGGGATCGGGTGTGCATGTTTGGCTACGTGATGCTGTGCATGCTCCAAGGGCTGCAAAGTTCGTGTTTCATCAGGCCGCTCCCCTGCTCCAGCTGCTGTCCAGCTTTGCGCGGCATTTCAATTCAACTCTAATACAAAAGCAGAATACTGCGGATGCTGGAATCTGAAATAAAAACAGAAAATGCTGGCAATCTCTGCGAGTCAGGCAGCATCTGTGGAGAGAAACGGCACTGATACAGTCATCAATGTATTAGAAAAAGAGGTGAGGGAGGGGATCAGAGTGGGCCTGGAACAAAGAATGTTCCACATATCCCACGAAAAGGCAGGCATAGCTAGCTTAACATGGCCCTCGACCGTGTCTGTTCTCGTTCCTGCACCTCTGCTCTCACCCCTTCCCCACCCTCTCAGAGCCACGACAGGGTTCTCCTTGTCCTCACCTTTCACCCCACCAACCTCCACGTTCAATGGATCATCCTCTACCATTTCCGCCACCTCCAGCATGATCCCACCGCCAAACACATCTTCCTTTCCTCCCCCCTCTCAGCATTCCGAAGGGACCGCTCCCTCCGCTACACCCTGGTCCATTCCACAGTCACCCCCAGCACCCCCTCCCCTTCCCACAGCACCTCTCCGTGCAATCGCAGGAGATGCAACACCTGCTCTTTTACCTCCTCCCTTCCCACTTTTACTTCTTTCAATTTAGTATACTGTATTCACTGCTCACAATGTGGTCTCCTCTACATTGGGGAGACCAAATGCAGATTGGGTGACCGCTTTGCGGAGTATCTCCGTTCAGTCTGTAAGCGTGATCTCGAGCTTCAGGTTGGTCGCCTTTCACTTTAATTCTCCGCTCCACTCCCACTCTGAGCTCTGACTCTTGCACTGTTAAGCTCAACGCAAGCTCGAGGAATAGCACCTCATCTTTCGTTTAGGCACTTTACAGCCTTCTGGACTCAACATCGAGTTCAACAATTTCAGACCTTAACCTCTGCCCATATTTTGCTCTTAAGTATTTTTTCTTCCTCTCTGTTTCCCATGGCAGTTGGTAATTATCCTGCCATTCACACCCTACCTAAACTAATCTTTTTCTAACTTCTGGCATTACCATCTCAAGTCGGCCCATCATTCCTTTTGTCTCTCAAATCTCTCTCGTCTTCCATCCTATCACAGACTTTCCCTTTTGTTCTTTCCACCCCTCCCCCTTTTAGTGCTCCTCAAGAATCTATTCATTTAGAATATTCATCAGTTCTGACGAAGGGTCAGTGACCTGAAATGTTAACTCTGTTTCTCTCCACAGATGCTGCCTGACCTGCTGAGATTTCCAGCATTTTCTGTTTTTATTTCACTTCAATGCTGTGGCAGCTCGAGGATTAGTTCACGGGTGCGCAGCCACACACTTTAGAGGAAACAGTGGTGGTTATGTTACTGGTCTAGCAATCCAGAGGCCTGAATTAATGAACCAAATTCCACCACGACAGTTGGGGAACTTAAATTCAATTCAATAAACCTGGAATGAAAAGCTATCATCAGTAATGGTGACCATGAAACTACCAGATTGTCGTAAAAAGCCATCATGTTCACTCATGCCCTTTAGGAAAGTAAGTCTGCCGTTCTTACCTGATCTGGCCTATATGTGACTCCAGACCCACAACAATATGGTTGACTCTTAGCTGCCCTCTCAAGCCACTCGGGTGTTTTCAAGGCAGCTCTCACCACCACTGTCTTGAGGGCAATTAGGGATGGGCAATAAGACGACGTTCACATCGAATGAATAAAAATGAATTTGAAATTACCCGACGTACGTGATAAATTACAAAAATTACTAAGAGCAAGATCACAGAGAGAGAGAAAAAAGGAGAGAGAGAGAGAGAGAGAGAGAGAGAGAGAGAGAGAGAGAGAGTGAGAGGAGAGAAGGGCAAGCCCCTAGTGAATATAACATTAGCAGTTTAGAACAAAATTGAATGAAGCATTCATTATATATTAAGGACTACACAGAATGCTGCTAACCTTCTGCACAAGTAGCAGTGAATGACTGCAATTCTGGCAATACAGGTGTGCTATGCAACATTCTTTCAACAAAAATAATTATTCTCATTTACTATTCAAGTACTTTTCAAGTCAGTTATCAAACATTTATTTACTTTTCTATCCCTACTTCAGTTAGTCAAAATGAAGTCACTTATCTCCTATCTTTTTAAAGTTTTACATTTAAGATGATGTGTGTCCAACCAGGTATCAAATTCACCTCAGTTTGGTGTAAATGCAGCACTAAAAGCTCTGATCACTTAGCTGGGTGATTTTAATCAGTTGAGTAGTTGAGCCACAAACCAGAAAGGTTCCAGATTCAATCTCCTCTAATTTCCCAAAAATGTTCCCCCTAGTTTTATCTCATTGAGCAGCCAAATGATATGCTTCTATGGTTGCTAGAAGCCATTGCCCAATAGGTTATTCTTTATGGTGATTTAACTATCTCAGCTGAACACCATTGTGGATGCTATAACTGACTCAGTTCCCATGGGTTAGGGTGAAAATTAATCCAAGGTTACTGATCACCATCCAGCAAACTTGCTGGAAGTATGTGTTTGCTGACAACCATTTTACTTGTGAGTAAAAGTCAGTTGAGTGCCGTACTGGAACCTGTGGGGCATACCCCAGAAAGGGATCAGTGGGACAATTTATCTCATCATACATAAAACTTCTCATCACTGGTATCAACCTATGAATTTCTTCTTCATCCTCTCCATGGCCTAACATCCTTCCTAAAGTAGGACACCCAAAGCTGGACACAATACAGTTTAACTACTGATTTATATAGGTTTAACATTACATCTTTGCTTTTGCACTCTATGGTCCCATTTATAAACCTAGAATCAACTTGTATGCTTTTAGTATCACTTTTAATATCTTAATTTCTAAGGCTATCTGCCCCTCCAGTCATTTTAAAGTTTTACTATTTAATGTATATTTATTTGCCTTATAATTCTTTTCAAAATATATCACCTCCCATTTCTCCACATTAAATTTCATCTGAAATCTCTCTGCCTAATCGACTAATCCGTCAGCTTGGTTTCATAATAACACTCTTGCCCCAGAGTCAGAAGGTTGAGTTCAAGCCCCACTCCAAGATTTAAGCACATAAATCTAGGCAGATCCTTCAGTGCAGTACTGAGGGAGTGGTGCATTGTTGGCGATGCAGTCTTTTGGATGAGACTTTAAACCAAGTTCTCCCGGTGTCCTGTCCAATGATTATCCCTGAATTACTATTTTTAAAAAAAAAACAGATTATCTGGCACGGCTACATTAACTGTACACCTTGGTTAATCCGAGAAAGTGGTGGTGGGCCTTCTACCTCGTAGCTGTTGTTTTTGAAATTGAGTGGCTTGCTTGGCCATTTAACAGGGCATCAAGAATTGACCATGTAGTATGGGACTGGATTCACATGTAGGCCAGACTGGGTACAGGTGGTATATTCCCATTCATGAAGTTTTCATATTCATTTCTTTTTTCTTGTTGACCCACAAATTACCAGATTAATGAAATTTAATTTCAATACTAGCCATTGTGTAGTTTGAAATGATGCTGGGTTGCTAGTTCAGAAATATAACTACTAGACTATTGTAACCTAACTCATAAGTACACTGCCGATAAAGGAGATAAATTCAGCAAACCAACAGTTTTTTTTAAACTGAGGAAGGACAGAATAATTTATTGAATCCAAACAAGTGACAATTAAATAAGAAAACATTCATTTTGTAGAAATGTAAGAAGATGCCTGCTGTCTATGTTTCAAGATCTTAAATGTACTAAATACAATGCCAGGGAAATTTGGTTCACATTAGATCTGTGAGCATTTAAAAAAATATACAATCAAATGACAACAAAAGACAATAGCAAACAGGTGCTATTTGTGTTGCATTTCAGTAAATGTGCGTGACAATTTCAGGTTAAATGTATAATGTAAAAAAAACAACCAGCAATTTCATATATTAATTGAGTAGAAGGTCCAAAGATCAGGTTACTGTAAATGACATTTTAAGTTCCAAAAAACAAACACTAAACTTTTGTTTTGGTCTGGATTAAAATCTCCTGCATCACAGGTTTCCATGGGTGCTGGCAGACCTCTGGTACCTTGCCCAAGAGACCAACCTTCATGCCTCACCCTAACAGTTGAGTGGCAGCAGACTATTTAACCATGGACAGTATCACAGCCACTATCACATCCGTCCGTCCTTGACGTTCCCAAATGTATACTTTACTTCAATAATGATCAGAAGCAGTAACCTCAGTTGATTTTTCTCCTACCCAGCACACTGAGGCCGATTGTGCCCCCACTGCCTCTCTGGCTGAGATCAGCTCAGTATAGATCAGTTTATTAAAAAAATATAGATGCTGAGCAGTACTTTATTAGGTCAAAAACAACCTTGTTCTAATTTGCAACAAAACATTCTGCAATACACAATCAAGTCTGTATTTGATTCAACACCCACACTTTCTACTGAGGCTGAATCTCCAAGAGAACACTCTAAAAACTTACAGATAAAACACAAGTTAAAAGTGGTGCTAGACAGTGCATAAATATGGTTCACAATCTGAATGTACGGAAAGCTATGAGCCCCAGTAACTCTTGGCTGAGAATAAACTTACCAAACGCAAACCCAAGAACGGGAATGTGTGGAAAGACGTAGGTTCACTGAACTTGTGCTGCACACCACCAATCAGTAAATTATCAATTACACATTTACAGACAGTGCAGACTTGAGAGTTGTTCTGTTTTTTCCAAATTGGATCTAACTTGAATACTATGAAGTATCCAGTCTAACTTTTTCACTAAGACATCTGCTAGATAAAAGTTGGCTCCTTCAAAAACCAGAGCTCTACCATATGCCTGGGATCAGCGGAGCACAGGCAATTGTATCTTGAGATACACACATTCGACATTATAGGTCCTCTAAAATCTGATGAACAAAAATGCAAGCAAGTTAACAAAATATTCACCTTCAAAAGTACTGTGCAGAGACACATACATAGCATCATCTCTAGGTTCGAACTCACCTAATGAGCCAGTAAGTATCCCGAGCTAAATGGTGTAGGTCTGAAACAATGCAACTTAGTCTCAGTCCGGCTGAAAACTTGAATGGCCTTTTAACCAGCTTGGGCTGCCTGGGCTTTGTGTGTACAGCAGTTCTCACAGTCAGTCACTGACAAAGCTATCAGTGCAGAACGGCTCCAAAAATACAAGAGATTATATTGTTTCCTCCCTGTGTGAAATTTCACTTGTAAATCTAGTGACATCTGTATTCAGAATTCCCCATGGCATCGGTCCTTGAAGAAATGACCAATTCCTAAAGGGGTGGATCTGAAAGGCTTGGGTGCACGCAGCTCCTGGAGCTCCTGGTCTCCTTATGCAGATCTTGCGACTGCTCTCTACAGACAAAATATGTGTGTCAAAACAGTCTAGCTCACGGATTTTCTTCCTGCCCCATTCCACACAGGACATTTTACTGGCTGGAGGCCAGATACAGATTGAACAAAGCAGCTAGGCAAAGTAGGAATGAGACTAGGGCGTGTTGCATTTTCCTAAGCTTTGTTAGAAATGAACACAATATATTCTACACACTGTAATTAATGCACTAACATTTGAGCTGAAAAAATTTACACCATAGAAATTTAACATGGCCCTGTATAAAGCTCTGCATAAATGAATAAATCATTTCATTTAATTATTCATCAAGTCTTAATGCCAGGACAACTTTGCTTTATCAAATGATATAGCATAAATTATGATAGGTCATGATTTTTAAATGGATGCATTAACATCCTTGCTTGCTTCTTATATTCTGGTTTAAAATCGAATTTCCCTAAAAGCCATTTAATTCTTTTAGCTCTGGCCAAGTAATACTTATAAGCGTGTGAGGTCAGTGAGGGTACAGTACCAGGCAGAGATGGTTTAGAGCTACAGGAATGCTTCATCTGGCAGAGGTATAATTTTTTAATCCCTGCAAACAAAAAACTTCAATCCTTTTATAGTCTTTGACAAATAATCCTTTTATGAACAGAATCCTTCACACATTTTGGTCACCTATTACTGCACCGCGCAAGAATGACTGTTGAAAACAAACTACATTTCAAATAGATTAAATGAATGAAAAGCAAAGGCAACTTATTTTTTCCTTCCTAATTTTCTGAAGGAAATTAATCATTGCAAAGGTACAGCCAAGAGCATATCACAGAGTTAGCTGGGAAGAGTGAGGTGATGGATGGGAATTTAATGGTGAATAGGAGAAAAACTGAGAGCAAGTAGTACAGAACTATATTAACGACTTGGAAGAAGGGACTGAGTGTAACGTAGCCAAGTTTGCTGACGATACAAAGATGGAATGAAAAGTAATGTGTGAGGAGGACACAAAAAATCTGCAAAAGGACATAGACAGGCTAAGTGAGTGGGCAAAAATTTGGCAGATGGAGTATAATGTTGGAAAGTGTGAGGTCATGCACTTTGGCAGAAAAAAATCAAAGAGCAAGTTATTATTTAAATGGAACAAGATTGCAAAGTGCCGCAGTACAGCAGGACCTGGGGGTACTTGTGCATGACGCACAAAAGGATAGTATGCATGTACAGCAAGTGATCAGGATATACTTGCTTTGGAGGCAGTTCAGAGAAGGTTCACTAGGTTGATTCAGGGGATGAGGGGGTTGACTTATGAGGAAAGGTTGAGTAGGTTGGGGCCTCTATTCATTGGAATTCAGAAGAATGAGGGGTGATCTTATCGAAACGTATAAGATTATGAGGGGGCTTGACAAGGTGGATGCAGAGAAGATGTTTCCACTGATGGGGAAGACTAGAACTAGAGGGCACGATCTTAGAATAAGGGGCCGCCCATTTAAAACAGAGATGAGGAGAAATTTCTTCTCCCAGAGGGTTGTAAATTTGTGGAATTCGCTGCCTCAGAGAGCTGTGGATGCTGGGACATTGAATAAATTTAAGTCAGAAATAGACAAGTTCTTAAACGATAAGGGGTTTAGGGGAAACGGGCGGGGAAGTGGAGCTGACTCCATGATCAGATCAGCTATGATCTTATTGAATGGTGGAGCAGGCTCGAGGGGCCGTATGGCCTACTCCTGTTCCTATTTCTTATGTTCTTGTGTATGTTATGTAACTTGTGCATTTTTAGGATGTAACAAATAGGGTAGATAAAGGGGAACCAGTGGATGTAGTGTATTTGGACTTCCAGAAGGCATGTGACAAGATTATGACAAGGTTCATAAAAGATTACTGCACAAGATAAAAGATCACGGGGTTGGGGGTAATATATTAGCATGGATAGAGGATTGGCTAACGAACAGAGAATAGAGAATAGGGATAAATGGTTCGTTCTCGGGTTGGCAGTCAGTAACTAGTGGGATGCCGCAGGGATCAGTGCTGGGACCCCAACTATTTACAATCTATATTAACGACTTGGAGGAAGGGACTGAGTGTAACGTAGCCAAGTTTGCCGACGATACAAAGACGGGAGGAAAAGCAATGTGTGAGGAGGACACAAAAAATCTGCAAAAGGACATAGACAGTGTAAGTGAGTGTGCAAAAATTTGGCGGATGGAGTATAATGTTGGAAAGTGTGGGGTCATGCACTTTGGCAGAAAAAAAATCAAAGAGCAAGTTATTATTTAAATGGAGAAAGTTTGCAAAGTGCTGCAGTACAGCGGGACTTGGGGGTACTTGTGCATGTAACACAAAAAGTTAGTATGCAGGTACAGCAAGTGATCAAGAAGGCCAATGGAATCTTGGCCTTTATTGCAAAGGGGATGGAGTATAAAAGCAGGGAAGTCTTGTTACAGCTATATAAGGTATTGGTGAGGCCACACCTGGAATACTGCGTGCAGTTTTGGTTTCCATATTTACGAAAGGATACACTTGCTTTGGAGGCAGTTCAGAGAAGGTTCACAAGATTGATTCCAGAGATGAGGGGGTTGACTTATGAGGAAAGGTTGAGTAGGTTGGGCCTCTACTCATTGGAATTCAGAAGAATGAGAGGTGATCTTATCGAAACATATAAGATTATGAGGGGGCTTGACAAGGTGGGTGGCAGAGAGGATGTTTCCACTGATAGGGGAGACTAGAACTAGAGGGCATAATCTTAGAATAAGGGGCCGCCCATTTAATACTGAGATGAGGAGAAATGTCTTCTCTGAGGGTTGTGGATCTGTGGAATTCACTGCCTGAGAGAGCTGTGGAAGCTGGGACATTGTATAAATTTAAGACAGAAATAGACAGTTTCTTGAACGAAAAGGGAATAAGGCGTTATGGAGAACGGGCAGGGAAGTGGACCCGATTCCATGATCGGATCAGCCATGATCGCATTAAATGGCGGAGGAGTCTCAAGGGGCCGTACAGTCTTCTCCTATTTCTTATGAAACTGAAGTTTAAGCTCAGATTTTAACTTGTGACTGGGCCGATAAGTGTGGCAGCACACATGGTCCCCAAAGCCACTAGGATAAACAAACACAAACAAGTGCCCCTCAAGGAGGGAACCACAAATATAAGTGGCCCACTTAAATTATGTGCCGGGAATTAAATTAGGATTTGTTTTCACTATTGATATTACATGATGTGTCCAGTGGTGCCCAATGATCACAAGCAGCTTAAAATGAACTAGTGGACACCACATGATCCTTTTCCAAAGTCACCCCCAGCTGCGCTAGAGGACTTGGAAGAGGGGCAAAAAGTTTGAGCATCACCCTCGCCATTGGCCCTATACATCTGGTAACCTGTAGATAGAGGTGGATTTTAACTGGTACAATTACAAGTCAATTGGCAGTTCACTGTAAGTTGGTCACAAGCCAGGTGCTAGATATGGTGTAGTTGGGGCGAACTGATTAGTTGAAACTGATTTGCATCTGAAAGGTATGTGAAGAGGAAGGGAGTGAGCTGGTAACAGAGAGAAAGTACTTCTAAAATGAGAATTTGACTAGCTATTATACATAGGTAAAATAAACTTCAAAGTAGAACTGACTAAACCAAAAAATTGCAGCACCAGAGAGGACAATGATATGTAATTCCTGTAAGATGTGAGAGTTTCGAACATCAATACATCTGTGGGAAATGTCACCAACTCACATTGTTTGAGCTCAAAATCTCAGCTTGAGACGATGGCCGGAATCTTCCCAACCCTGCGAGTGCGGGCTTGGAGGCAGGCCCGCTGTCAAAATGGCCCTGATTGTCAGGAGAACGGGACCCCACTCCCAACCTGCCTCCGTGTCAGTTTTTCAACTGTCGGGTCTGCCTGTGGATCGCCAAGTGGCGGGCCATTACGAGGATTAAAAGCAGGCAACCACAATTTTACCATTCTTTTGACAAGTTTGCTGTCCCTCGGGGAACACGGCATGTAAGTGGAGTTGGGTTCTCCATGATTCTCTATTACTTTGGCTAGTTGACAGTTACAAAAGTCGTATAAAAGCTAACATTTCACAGCTGTTCATTTTCCAATGTCAGAAGCTGAAACCATCAGGATTTGTAAGAAACTTTTGAGCTGTATGCAATTTGGAAGGGTTTGCAGTGAACTCTCTATTCACGGTCACCTCCTTAGAGCAACCTCTCTCACCATTGACAGATCGCTTCTGTCATCTCAACCTCACCTGTCATCTATTCCAGTTGGTGGGGGGGGGGGGGTGTGGTGGTGATACCCTATGTCTCACCATTCACTACAACTCACTAAGCCATTTTCAAAGGTGTTTAAAAAAAAACTGTCCAAGAACGCAAAGTGTTGAAAATAAAGATTTCAATGTTTGACAATGCATCAACATAAACTTTACAGGAACATTGGCTAAAGGACCCAAGTTCCTGCCTTTGTGTGTCGTTAGTTGGTATGATTGGACAAGGATGAGGGTGAGTATGAGGGGTGGCTACTGAGATGGGGATAATGTAGATAGAGAGAGAGGGATGGGTGGAGGTGCAAGCTAAGTTGGTGTGAGTAAGGATGTGCATGGGTAGAGTACGGAAGGCAGAGTGATGGGGATGTGATGAGTGGCACAGCAGGATGAGGTTAAGTGTGGCTTTGCAGTAACATTTTGCGATCTACTAAGATCATTGAAAGGTTTGCGCCACTGTACTCAGGTCCTCCTGACAACATCCCTGCTTGTGCCCTCCTATGCAATGTACAACCAGGCTGCGTTGGTGTTCTGGGGAGGTCTCTTCCGCCCATTGTAAGGGAAAAGGACCTCCCTGCGTGCTGTGACTCTCTCCATAAGCATCTGGAGGGAGTGATAGGAGAGCCTTGGTGCAGCCGTGCACCTCTGCAGTGCTCGTCAGTATTTCCAGCACCTCAATGCTGCACAACACTGACAGAACAACTGTCAAAATCAATGTGGACATGGTCCCTTTAAGGAAACCGGCTGATGACGCATCAGAGATGACGTGATCAGACCCGCTTCTTGTTAATTGGCCGGGAACCTCGCAGGGCAAGCTTAACAAGCCCAATCAACGGAATATTGCTTTGAGACAGGGGGGGGGGGGCTGGAGCCGGGAGTGGGTTTCCCACACGCCACCGATGTCGGTCACCCCGGATTCACCATGGGTGGCGAAATCGCGGCCGATGTGTCCATCGGGGAGGGACAGAAGTTTTTGTAGTGAGAGTTTTCGGATAGTCACACCGATGAGAGATAGGGAGCAGGCAGTAGGGGAGGAAAGATGGTGACTGAGGTGTGGGGAAAGACAAGAAGCAGCATTTAGAACAGAAGCACCCAAAGCAACTTATGCTCTCTCAGATTTGAAACTCTAGTTTTCTGTGGGGAAAATAGGACTCTGAGCAAGACCATGGTTCCAACAAACAAGAGCCGGCTTGGAGGTGGGAGGGGGTGGGGGGTGGAGATAAGCAACACAGCTAGAAATGCAGTACAGTAGTGACAGGGGATTCAATAGTTAGAGGGGCTGACATGATATTTTGCAGTCCAGACCAATAGTTCTGGATGCCTCATTGTCTCCCAAATGCAAGGGTAAGGGACATATCGCATTGACCAGAAAAGATTTTGCAATGGAAGTGAAAAAGCAACCAGTCATCATGATCCATGTAGGAGCCAATGATATAGGTAAAGAAAGGCCTCAAGTCTTGCAAGATGAATTTAACAGATCAGGAAATAAGGTTAGCAGGAGTCCACAAGTGGTAAAGCAGGATTACTTCCAAATCATGTGCTATAATAGGGAAGGACAAGAAGATTAGGGAAATCAATGGTTGGCTAAAAGGTCTGGTGCTAGAAAGAGGGATTCCACTTTGTTGTGCACTGATGCCAGTTCTGGGACACACGAGAGCTATTCCACAAGACAGACAGACCGATTTGCATTTATATAGTTCCTTTCACAACCTCAGGATGCCCCAAAGTGCTTTACAGCCAATGAAGTACTTTTAAAGTGTAGTCACTATTGTAATGTAGGAAACATAGTAGCCAATTTGCACACAGCAAACTCCCACAAACAGTAATGTGATACTGATCAGATAATTTGTTTTTAGGTGTTGGTTGAGGGATAAATATTGGCCAGGGTAGAACTCCCCTGCTTAAAGGAAGCTGCAGAGCTATATTGATTAGATGGGGGTATTGGCTAAAACGTGATAAATGGAATTCAATGTCACCAAGTGTAAGGTGATGCATTGTAGAAAAAAAATAACAGCAGTGTTTATACTCTGAATGGAATTAGGCTTGGTGCTGTGAAAGAAAAAAGGGATTGGGGTTATAAATTCACGGATATTAAAGGTAAGTTGATAGGGCTGTAAAAATGTTAATAGATTCTCACTTTTGTCACAAGGTATAAAAGCCAAGAGGTAATGATAAACCTATATAAAACCTTAATACAACCTCAGTTATAACACTGAATGCAGGTTTGGGCTCCACACTATAGGAAGGATACTGAGGCTTTCAAGATGGTACAACGCAGAATCATTAAGATGCTGCCTGGCAAAGGAAATACAAATAAGATGATGTGAAAAAATCGGAGCTATTTTCGTTAGAGCATCACAGATTACAAGGTGATGGAAGTGCTTCAAATTATGAAAGATGATAAAGTGCAGATACGGTTAGGGTGGTGTAGTGGTTATATTACTGATTTAGAAATCCAGAGGCCTGTTCCAATATTCCAGACAACGCGAATTCAAATCTTACCATCGTGGTTTGAGAATTTTTATTCAGATTTTTTTAAATTTTGAAATAAAAAGCTAAAATCATTAAAAAAGTGAAGCTATTGGATTGTTGTAAAAAACTACCTGGTTCACTAATGCCATTTAGTTAAGGAAATCTGCCGTCCTTACCTGATCTGGCCGACGTGATTCCAGTTCCACACCAACGTAATTCACTCTTAACTGCCCTCTGAAATGGCCTAGAAAGCATTTTGGTTGTATCGAGCCCCTATGTGATCAGGTTAAGGGGATGGCCTTAACCTCTAATTATCCCCTTAATCTTATATTGTGGGTGGGGGAGTTGCTGTGAAATTGAGGGCAGGAAGAAGGGAAAGGAAATTAGCGAATGTAGGGGATGGCGACTTAGGAGGTTGAAAACGCTGCAGATAAGGAGCCACTTGATGCAGCCCGAGGGCAGACAGAAGGGAAGAGATTTAATTGAGAAAAAGACCTGTAGACTTAAGGAGATGATAAATGGAGGATTTTAAAGGAAAGGTGGACAGCTCATATACATAATACATAGTTTTAGCTTTCAAAGTTCAAGAGCTCATGCTTTACCTTCCTTTTGAGGTTTGAGAACAACAGAAAAAAACAATTCCTGTTACTTTAACTTTTTACAATCTTTAGAACCTGGGTCTCTTAAGAGGCTACAAGAGACAGGGGTAAGGCAAGACTTCATAGAAACATAGACATCTACAGCACAGAAGGACGCCATTTCGGCCCATCGCACCCACGCCGTCCGACAAAGAGCCACACGGCCCTCAGTCAGTAGTCCTAAAGGTTACATATAAACCGAACAATGGCGGACAGGTAAAGAGCATCCAGCCCAACCAGTCCACCCCACACAACCGCGACACCCCATGCACCGCAACACCCGACAATCCCACCCCAACCGGAGCCTTGCGATCTCCTAGGAGAGGCAAAAAAGAGACATAATCCCAGGCGAATAGGGGGAAAAAAAATCTGGGAAATTTCTTTCCGATCCATCCAGGCGATTGAAACTAGTCCAGGAGATCATACTGGCCATTTTAGATTCCCTAAAGTACTTACCATCGTATCTGCACCAGCCAACAAGAGGTTATCCAGTTGAATCCCACTTACCAGCTCTGGGTCTGTAACCCTGCAGATCACTGTACTTCAAGTGCCTATCCAAGCACCTTTTAAATGTGGTGAGGATTTCTGCCTTCACCACCCTTCCAGGCAATGAGTTCCAGACCCCACAACTCTCTGCGTGAAGAAGCTTCCCCTCAAATTCCCTCTAAACCTTCCACCAACCACCTTAAACCTATGTCCCTTCGTAATTTACCTCTCCACCAAGGGAAATAGGCCCTTGCTATCCACTATATATAGGTCCTTCAAAATTTTATACACCTCAATGAGGTCTCCCCTCGTCTTCCTCTGTTCCAAGGAGAACAAACCCAGCCTATCCAATCTGTCCTCATAACTAAGATTCTCCATTCCAGGCAGCATCCTCGTAAATCTCCTCTGCATCCTCTCCAGTGCAATCATGTCCTTCCTATAATACGGCGACCAGAACTGCACGCAGTATTCCAGCTGTGGCCTAACCAGTGTATTATACAATTTAAGCATAGCCTCCCTGCTCTTGTATTCTATGCCTCAGCCAATAAAGGCAAGCATTCCGTATGCCTTCTTTACCACCTTATCCACCTGGCCTGTTACTTTCAGGGATCTGTGGACAAGCACTCCAATGTCCTTTTGTTCATCTACACTTCTAAGTGGCCGACCATTTAATGTGTATACTCTTTCCTCATTAGCCCTCTCTAAGTGCATTAACTCACACTTCTCCGAATTAAATTCCATTTGCCACTGTTCTGCCCACCTGACCAGTAGATTGATATCCTCCTGCAGCCCATGACTTTCCTCTTCATTATCAACCACACAGCCAATTTTAGTGTCGTCTGCAAACTTCTTAATCATACTCCCTATATTAAAATCTAAATCGTTGATATATACCACAAAAAGCAAGGGTACCAGTACTGAGCCCTGCAGAACCCCACTGGAAACATCCTTCCAGTCACAAAAACATTCTTCAACCATTACCCTTTGCTTCCTATCTCTAAGCCAATTTTGGATACAACTTGCCACTTTGCCCTGGATCCCATGGGCTTTTACCTTCGATACCGGTCTATCATGTGGGAGCTTATCAAAAGCTTTGCTAAAGTATATATACACTACATCGTACACATTACCCTCATCGACCCTCCTCGAAAAATTCAATCAGGTTAGTCAAACACGATCTTCCCATAACAAATCCGTGCTGACTGTCCCTGGTTAATCCTTGCCTTTCTAAATGTAGGTGTATCCTGTCAGTCAGGATTTATCCGAATAATTTTCCCACCACTGAGGTTAGGCTGATAGGCCTGTAATTACTCGGCCTATCCCTTTCTCCCTTCTTAAACAAGGGTACCACATTAGCAGTCTTCCAGTACCATGCCTGAATCCAAAGGGGACTGGAAAATGATGGTCAAGGCCTCTGCTATTTCCTCTTTTGCTTCATTCAACAGCATGAGATGCATTTCATCCAGGCCTGGGGACTTATCCACTTTCAAAGCTGCTGAACCCCTTAATACCTCCTCTCTCATTATTTTTATTTCATCCAGAATTTCACACTCCTCCTCGATAGCAGTATCTGCATTGCCGCTTTCCTTTGAGAAAACAAACGCAAAGTATTTAAGAACCATACCCACATCTTCCACCTCCACACACAGATTACCCTCGTGGACTCTAATAGGCCTGACCCTTTCTTTAGTTATCCTCTAGCTCTTAATATATTTATAGAACATCTTTGGTTTTCCTTGATTTTACTTGCCACGAATATTTCATGCTCTCTCTTAGCATTCCTAATATCCTTTTTAATTTCACCTCTGAATTTTCTATATTCCTCCAGAGATTCTATAGTATGTAGCCATTGGTATATGACATAAGCTTCCCTTTTTTTCTTTATGCTCCCTGTAAGTCCCTAGACATCCAGGGGACACCAGAATTGTTATTCCCACCCTTTTTCTTTAAGGGCACATGTTTGGCCTAAGCTCTCCGGATCTCCTCCTTGAATGCCTCCCATTGTTCCGACACTGATTTACCTACAAGTAGCTGTTTCCAGTCCACTGTGGCCAAATTACTTCTCAACTTAGCAAAATTAGCTTTGCTCCAATTTGGGACTTTTATCCCTGGTCTATCCTTGTCCTTATCCATAACTACCTTGAGCCTGACTGAATTATGGTCACTCGCACCCAAGTGCTCTCTCACTGATATCCCTTCCACCTGCCCAGCTTCATTCCGCAAAACTAAATTCAGAACCACCTCCTCCTGTGTTGGGCTTGTTACATCCTGACTAAAAAAGTTCCCTTGAATGCATTTTAGGAATTCCACACCCTCTACACCCTTCACACTATATTTATCTCAATCAATTTTAGGATAGTTGAAATTCCCTACTATTACTACCCTATGATTTTTGGACTGCACAGCAATTTGCCAACATGTTTGCTCTTCTATCTCCCTCCCACTGTTTGGAGGTCTATAATACACACCCAGCAGTGTGATCGCCCCTTTTTTATTTTTCAGTTTGACCCATATGGCCTAATTTGATGATCCCTCTAACATATCATCTCTCCTCACCACTGTAATAGTTTCTTTAATCAATACCGCGACGCCCCTCTTATTTTTTACCCCCCTCTCTATCCTGTCTAAAAATCCTGTAACCAGGAATATTGAGCTGCCAAACCGACCCCTCTTTCAGCCATGTCTCTGTAATAGCAATAATGTCATACTCCCAAGTGTCTACCTGTGCTCTCAGCTCATCCGCCTTATTCACTATACTCCTCGCATTAAAGTATATACCATTTAGCACAGGAAGACCTCCTTGATTACTACTTACTAACCCTTGCTTCCTCTGTCTTACAGGTTCACTTTCTACATTCTTGCTATCCAATTTCAGCTTTACTTACTTCCCTATTGAATTTGTTCTCAGGTTCCCATGCCCCTGCTAAGCGAGTTTAAACTCTCCTCAACAGTACGAGCAAAACTCCCTGCGAGGATATTGGTCCTGGTGCTGTTGAGGTGCAACCTGTCTGGTTTGTACAGGTCCCATTTCCCCCAGAAGCAGTCCTAATGCCTCAGGAATTTAAAGCCCTCCCTCCTGCACCAACTCTCCAGCCACGTGTTCATCCTCTCTATCCTTCTATTCTTGTACTCATTAGCATGTGGCACCGGTAGTAACCTGGAGATTACTACCTTTGAGGTTTACCCTTTAATTTTCTTCCTAGCTCGTTAAATTCTGCCTGCAGGACCTCATCGCTCTTTCTACCTATGTCATTGGTCCTGATATGGACCACGACCTCTAGCTCTTCACCCTCTCCCCCCAGAATGCCCTGCGCCTGCTCTGTGACATCCTTGACCTGGACACCAGGGAGGTACCATATCATTCCGGAGTCACGTCTACAGCCACACAAACGCCTCTCTATTCCCCTCCCTGTGCAGCTGAGCCACCTGTGGTGCCTTGGACTTGGCTCTGGCTGCACTCCACAGAGGCACCATCGCCCTCACCGGTGCTCAGAAGAGAATATCAGTTGGAAAGCGAGATGGACTCGGGGGGCGGGGGGGGGGAGAAACGGGGACTCCTGCACTACCTGCCTCGCGATCTTCATCCGTCTGCTGGTCACCCACTTCCCCTCTGCTGCGGGGCAACCACCTCCTGGAAACGTGCTATCCACGTAGCTCTCAGCCTCGCGGATGCACCGTATTGATGCCAGCCGCTGCTCAAGCTCCGAAACGCGGAGCTCGAGTAGTTGAAGCTAGAGACACCTCATGCACACATGGTTGTCTAGACTGTGCTGCCATCCCTCTAATAAGACTTATTTGTTATAAAATTCCAACAATAAAAAAAATCCACAATTTAGCGGAGACAACAAAATAGGGACTAAAAGAATTTTCAAAATTTATTTGAAGTGATTTATTTAGTACCCTTCTCTTTTATTGGTAGATTTTGCTGGCTGACTGCTTGATACATTGTTCACATATGTCCTTATTAGATCCTCACTGGAAGTTTAGGTACCTGCTTCACTCACGCTTGATTGAACATAAGAAATAGGAGCAGGAGTAGGCCATTTGGCCCCTCGAGCCTGCTCCACCATTTAATAAGATCATGGCTGATCTGATCATGGACTCAGCTTCACTTCCCTGCTCGCTCCCCATAAGCTTTTACTCCCTTATCGCTCAAAAATCTGAGTGTAATGTAGCCAAGTTTGCTGATGATACAAAGAAGGATGGGAAAGCAAATTGCGAGGAGGACACAAAAAATCTGCAAAGGGATATAGACAGGCTAAGTCAGTGGGCAAAATGTGAGGTTATCCACTTTGGCAGAAAAAATTGAAAGGCAAATTATAATTTAAATAGAGAAAAATTAATAAGTGTTTCAGTACAGAGGGACCTGGATGTCCTTGTGCATGAATCACAAAAAGTTAGTATGCAGGTACAGCAAGTAATCAGGAAGGCAAATGGAATGTTGGCCTTTATTGCAAGGGGGATAGAGTATAAAAGCAGAGAAGTCCCTGCGGCACCCCACTGGTTACTGTTTGCCAACTGGAAAATGACCCATTTATCCCAACTATATGTTAGTTAGCCAATCCTATATCCATGCTAATATATTACCCTCAACCCCGTGAACTTTTATCTTGTGCAGTAACCTTTTGTGTGGCACCTTATCGAATGCCTTCTGGAAATCCAAATACACCACATCCACTGGTTCCCCCTTATCCAGCCTGCTCATTACATCCTCAAAGAACTCCAGCAAATTTGTCAAATATGATTTCCCTTTCATAAAACCATGCTGGCTCTGATTGAATTATGCTTTCCAAATGTCCTGCTACTGCTTCCTTATAATGGACTCCAGCATTTTCCCAACGACAGATGTTAGGCTAACTGGTCTATAGTTTCCCACTTTCTGTCTGCCTCCCTTTTTAAATAGGGGTGTTACATTTGCGGTTTTCCAATCTGCTGGGACCTCCCCAGAATCCAGGGAATTTTGGTAAATTACAACCAATGCATCCACTATCTCTGCAGCCACTTTGGTTAAGACTCTAGGATGCAAGCAATCAGGTTCAGGGGATTTGTCCGTCTTTAGTCCCATTATTTTATTGAGTACAGGTTGAGCATCCGAAATCCGGAAACCTCGTGACCGAGGCTGTTCCGGATATTTCTGGATTTTGAAAAGTCTTTGCATGGGTCGAGGTAGGTGGGGTCTGGCAGCCGAGGTAAGGGGGAGAGGGGTCAGGGCCGGGGGGGAACCAGGGCGGGGACGAAGTGGGGCCGGGGCCGGGGGGAGAACGAGGGCAGGGGATAGGTCTGGCCGCCGAGGGCCGGGGAGAGGTCTGGCCGCCGAGGGCCGGGGAGAGGTCTGGCCGCCGAGGGCCGGGGCGAGGTCGGGCCGCCGAGGGCCGGGGCGAGGTCGGGCCGCCGAGAGGTCGGGCCGCCGAGGGCCGGGGAGAGGTCGGGCCGCCGAGGGCCGGGGAGAGGTCGGGCCGCCGAGGGCCGGGGAGAGGTCGGGCCGCCGAGAGGTCGGGCCGCCGAGGGCCGGGGAGAGGTCGGGCCGCCGAGGGCCGGGGAGAGGTCGGGCCGCCGAGGGCCGGGGAGAGGTCGGGCCGCCGAGGGCCGGGGAGAGGTCGGGCCGCCGAGGGCCGGGGAGAGGTCGGGCCGCCGAGGGCCGGGGAGAGGTCGGGCCGCCGAGGGCCGGGGAGAGGTCGGGCCGCCGAGGGCCGGGGAGAGGTCGGGCCGCCGAGGGCCGGGGAGAGGTCGGGCCGCCGAGGGCCGGGGAGAGGTCGGGCCGCCGAGGGCCGGGGAGAGGTCGGGCCGCCGAGGGCCGGGGAGAGGTCGGGCCACCGAGGGCCGGGGAGAGGTCGGGCCGCCGAGGGCCGGGGAGAGGTCGGGCCGCCGAGGGCCGGGGAGAGGTCGGGCCGCCGAGGGCCGGGGAGAGGTCGGGCCGCCGAGGGCCGGGGAGAGGTCGGGCCGCCGAGGGCCGGGGAGAGGTCGGGCCGCCGAGGGCCGGGGAGAGGTCGGGCCGCCGAGAGGTTGGGCCGCGGGAAGTCGGGTGCCCGAGGCGAGGGGAATCTGGATTTCGGAACATTTTCCGTTTTCCGGATGACCCCGCCACAGATCGGCCTTGAACATTCCGAATTGTGGAACTCTGGATTTCGGACGCTTTAGTGATAATGATTGTATTAAGTTCCTCCCTCCCTATAGCCCCTTGATTATCCACTATTGGGATGTTTTTAGTGTCTTCTACCGTGAAGATTATTACAAAATATTTGTTCAAAGTTCCTGCCATTTCCCTGTTCCCCATTATTAATTCCCCATTGACATGCTGCATACCTGTTTAGTTGTGATTTGTTACTGTTGTACAAAATGAAATTTCAGCAAATTAAGTGGCAATTGTGAAGTCAAGTTTACATATAGAAAACTGACAGCTTATTCAGCCCACAAGAGGGGAAAAGGAAGAGCACCTCTTCCATAACCATTTGGGGAATGGGGTCATTTTCTTCATTTTACTTACATAATTTAATTGAGAAAGAAGAAAATGAATTAGGAAAGGGGTGAAAGTAGCTCAGAGAAGGGGCGGGGGGGGACTCTTCCCAGACCTTGGGGGTAATGGGCATCTCTCTCGATGATGCCTGAAGTGTGACAGAGAAAAAGACCCACTAGACACAGGAATTTATCTAGATTGATAGGTAAGCATAACAAGCGTTGAATAAGGCATGCAACATTTAAATAGTAAATTAATGGACAGGTAGCTTTAAAAACAAAAATTGGTCTCTACTTTGAAGTTATTTTATCTTCTACCTGTATTTCTAAGCCAAGAAGGTGGTAGATAAACCGCTCTCAGGCCTCTGCCAATATAACTCTTGATTTGATGATTCTGACCCACCTATTGATTTTCCCTCCCTATAGTGAAGTGTCTGAGGCCAGGAACCCATCAGTCAGGTGCAGAATAATGGCTGAAAACCCTCCAGTGCATTGCATGGCCCAATTTATTGAAATACTCAGCAATAGTGTATTTTTACTTTCAAAAATACTTTTTATATATGACCACTAATAACTTTATTCCATTGTCTAAAACAGATCTAGATTCAAACAAACCTAGTATATAATTATGGTCTTATTTTAAAAACAATTACATGAAAATAAAATTTAAAAGTTATTTAATTAGACAAAAATTCTAACAATTGCAGATTACTTCCCCTAAAGTGCTTGAGAAGCAACACAAATATACCTTAACTAAAACATGCATTAATGTTGTCTTAATCCCTGGACAAACCTGGGTGACTAAGTAATTTTCAATTTGTACTTTAGTTTTGGTTTCCTCTTTAAGTAATAGAACAATACTGAACAAGGATGGGTTCGCTTGATTTAAGTTATACTCTTGCTGAATGCTCCCTCTGCTGGTTCCAATGAACAGCATACTCAAAGATTCACAGCTCAACCTCTTAAAGCACTTTTGCATCTCACACATTTTGTAAACCAATCCTGTGTAAATTTCCAACACTAAGAAAACAGAACAGATAAATAGAACATCTCTTCATAATCTGCAATGAGTAAACATACCTCGTGTGGAGTATAAACACCAATACAGACTAGGTGGGCCAAATGGTCCGTTTCTGTGCTGTATATTCTGTGCAATACAATAAAAGTATATACAATGCATTTATTTTTTGCTTTTATCAACCTCTCCTGAATGAATGGACTTTTTGCTAGTTATGGTTCCACAGGTACGGATTGCTGGCTGGTACATCACTGACGTGGCCATTATTCATCAGTGTGACTCCACCGAAACATCAGTAGATTATCTTGTCTACAGAGGTGGTGGTAGTGAAGCACCATAAACAAGTTTGATTCCGTCCTTTTTAATGTTCACAAACATGCACTTTCAACAGAGAAGCTAAATGGCAATCAAGATGAGCACTACGGCTGATTTTCCCCTCCCAAGCCCAGAGACATTGAGGATATTGTCCCACCCCTACCATCACCACCTCTCCACCCCCTTTAAGTTCAGCTAATTTGCACAGATCAAATCGGGGACCTTCCTGATCTACGTAGTTAAACCATCAGGGGATCATATACGTTTGAATTGTCAGACTGCTTGTCTGACATCCAGTACTGGGTGAGCAGAAATTTCCTCCAACTAAATATTGGGAAAACCAAAGCCAGTCTTCGGCTCTCGCCACAAACTCTGTTCCCTAGCCACCGACTCTATGCTTTGCCCTGCCTGAGGCTGAACTGGACTGCTTGCAATCTTGGTGTTGTATTTGACTACCAACCACATATCAGCACTGTCACTAAGGCGGCCTATTTCCACCTCCGTAACATCGCCCGTCTCTACCCATTGCCTCAGTTAATCTGCTGCTGAAATCCTCATCCACCCCTTTGTTACTTCTAGACTTGACTATTCCAAAGCACTTCTGGCTAACCTCCCATCTTCCACCCTCCATAAACTTAAGCTCATCCAAAATTCTGCTACCCATATCCTAACTTGCACCATGTCCCATTGAGCCATCGCCTCTGTGCTCGCTGACCTACATTGACTCCTGGTCAAGAAATGCCTCTATTTTAAAACTCTCATCCTGGTTTTTAAATCCCTCTATGGCCTGGTCCCTCCCTATCTCTGTAACCTCCTCCAGGCCTACAACCCTGCGCAATATCTGCGTTCCTCCAATTCTGGTCTCCGGCACAGCCCCGATTTTAGTTGCGCAACCATTGGTGACCGTGCCTTCAGCTGCCTAGGCCCTTAGCTCTGGAATTCTCTCCTTATACCGCTCCGCCTCTCTACCTCTCTTTCCTCCTTTAAGGCGCTCTTAAAAAGCTATCTCTTTGGCCAAGCTCTGCCCTAATAACCCCTTAAATGGTTTGGTGTCAAATTTTGGTTGATAAAAACATAGAAAATAGGAGCAGTAGTAGGCCATTCGGCCCTTCGAGTCTGCATCGCCATTCAATATGATCACGGCTGATCCTCTATCTCAACATCATATTCCATTTTCCCCCATACCCCTTGATGTCTTTTGTTTCTAGAAATCTATCTATCTCCCTCTTAAATATATTCAGTGACTTGGCCTCCACAGCCTTCTGTGGTAGAGAATTCCACAGGTTCACCACCCTCTGAGTGAACAAATTTCTCCTTATCTCAGTCCTAAATTTCCTACCCCGTATCCTGAGACTGTGACCCCTTGTTCTACACTTCCCAACCAGGGGAAACATCCTCCCCAGTCAGAATTTTATACGCTTCAATGAGATCCCCTCTCATTCTTCTGAACTCTAGTGAATACAGGCCTAGTCGACCCAATCTCTCCTCATACGACTGTCCTGCCATCCCAGGAATCAATCTGGTGAACCCTCGCTGCACACCCTCTATGACGAATATATCCTTTCTTAGGTAAGGAGACCAAAACTGCACACAATACTCCAGGTGCGGTCTCACCAAGGCCCTGTATAACTGTAGTAAGATATCCTTGCTCCTGTACTCAAATCCTCTTGCAATGAAGGCCAACATACCATTTGCCTTCCTAACTGCTTGCTGCATCTGCATATTTGCTTTCAATGACTGGTGTACAAGGACACCCAGGTCCCTGTGTCCATCGACACTTCCCAAGCCATCACAATTTAAATAATACTTTGTCCTTATGTTTTTCCTACCAAATTGGATAACTTCACATTTATCCACGTTATACTGCATCTCCCATGTGTTTGCCCACTCACTCAACCTATCTAAATCGCCTTGCAGCGTCTTTGCATCCTCCTCACACCTCTCAATTCCACCTAGTTTTGGGTCTTCAGCATGCTTGGAAATATTACATTTGGTTCCCTCATCCAAATCATTTATATATATTGTGAATAGCTGGGGCCCAAGCATCGATCCCTGTGATACCCCACTAGTCACTGCCTGCCACCTTGAAAAAGACCTGTTTATTCTTACTCTCTGTTTCGTGTCAGTCAGTTAATCAATTTTCAATCCATGCCAATACATTACCCCCAATCCTGTGTTTTACTTTTGCGCACTAACCTCTTATGTGGGACTTTATCAAAGGCCTTCTGAAAATCCAAATACACTACATCCACTGGTTCTTCCTTATCTATTCTATCAGTTACATCCTCAAAAAACTCCAGTAGGTTTGTCAAACATGATTTTCCTTTCATAAATCCATGTTGACTTTGTTTAATCCCGTTGATATTATCTAAGTGTGCCATTTGCACATCCTTTATAATAGACTCCAGCATTTTCCCTACTACTGAGGTCTGTCGTTCCCCGTTTTCTCTCTCTCTCCTTTTTTAAATAGTGGGGTTACATTTGCCACCCTCTAATCTGCTGGAACTGTTCCATAATCTATAGAATTTTGGAAGATGACAACCAATGTATCTACTATTTCCATGGCTACCTCTTTTAGCACTCTGCAGTGCAGATCATCAGGCCCTGGGGATTTATCTGCCTTCAGTCTCATTAGTTTCTCCAGCACTATTTTCTTACTAATTATCATTTCCTTTAATTCCTCGTTCCTGTGAAGCACCTCGGGATGTTTACTGTGGCAAAGGCGCTATATAAATGCAAGTTGTTGTTTCGTCACCCCCACTTTTGAAATTAAATTGTTCTGCCTCCTTGAACTCTCCTCCCCTACACTTAAGCACTATACCCTGATCAAGAACCTGACCCAGGAATCCGGTTCACGATCCAGTTTCTAGGAAATGCATCAAAATACTGCAGGCTGACACCTGCTGCTTTTGTCTTCCATTTTCAGTAGAAACTAGATATTAGATTTGCAACTCTCACTTTTTTGATAAGAAAACACTCCTACTTTTGCTTATATGGATATGCACGTCAATGGGGGACCATTTCCCCCCAGAATATTCAAAGTTAGATTCTGCATCTGGCCTGCACAGCTACCCTTTATAATCAAAAATAAAATGCTTGCATTATCAGCATGTTTAGTGCAATCTAAAACTCAAACTTAATACTTTGAAGAATATCTTATTTGAAGCAATAATTTTAATTATCAACAGCAACGGTCATCTTCTGTACACACATGACAAAGTTGCAGTGTACTTATGTATGGTTTTATTTTAAAAAATGATTATATTCTTTCTCTCACAAGGCCATTTTATGAAATCCTTTAGATGGAAAGCTGGGTGGAATTCTAGCTTGGGACTTCTACCCAACTGACAGTCTAGAAGACTGAATATAAGCTCATAGCATGAGGAATGTATAAGCAATGCCTTTTCTCTCTCATATGAGGCAGAATGCTTTGCTATCAAAAGGGACTTCATATACAGCTTCATCAACAATTGAAAAACTTATCCAAGCTGTTCTAGTTCCACACAAGCTTGGGACTCAAACATGCTCAAACCCCAACAACAGGTGCTGCAGGGTTGCCATAATCTGATAAAGATTTTATCAGTGTAAAATTCCCAAAGGTCATGTACCCTAAATTTAAGTATGTCCCTTGTTTTATCAATTCTTAAACAAAATTCTTACATTTGCTAAACAGTAACTCTACTTAACTTCTAAAACAAAAATGATCCTCAGATGATAATGAAAGTGCAACTACAAGACTACGTGCAGGAGAAAAGATTTGTAGCAAAGTCACATCATTAAACAACATTCGTTAATGACGGTCACCAGATTGGAGGGTCCATTTTATTGTTGAGGTATTGTTTCAATGCTAGACATTGAAAAGAATATTTGCAATTGTTTAAAACCTGCAGTACTAGGTGTTAAAGGGGTACGTTAAACAACTTTATTGTTTTTAAAAAGGAACACAAGGGGTCATGTATCAATGTAAATAAGGCCAAACAAGATCAGTTCAGATATGTCATTCGATTCTGAGAACTAGCAAAATTTAATGGCTGCTTTTGATAAAATGTTAAGGGCTAGACTTTCCACTAAGATCGCTTTGGGCGATACTTCCGGCCTTAGTGCTTTTTTTAATTTTCAGGATCAGTGGAATATCGGCCATTTTAAAAACTGCTAGTTTCTCTTTTTTCATTTGGGCGATAGCCTTACCGATGTGAAATGGGCCTCAGCAATGTATTCAGTCGTGCAAGGCTAGCGTCCACAACAACGGCCGTTCTGTGCATGCGCGAGTTTTTTTTAGCAAAGAAGTTTTCCCGCGATTCGGGAGCTCAGGGGTCATCTGCGAATGCTGAGAAGAGTGAAAGAGAGGGAGAGAGGGGAAAGAGAAGGGAAACAGTCTGTTCAGTTTAATCATGTCTAGTGATACCAGTATGCAGCAGGAGGAGCGGTCAGGGAGAAGGAGGGAAAAAGCCTTCTCGAATGAGGTGAATGAGGTCCTCGTTAATGAGGTAAAGAATAGGCGGGGCCAATTAACCCGGGGTGAGCGTGGAGAACCTCCCCCCCCAGACCTATAATGAAATATGGGGCGATATCGCCGCCGTAGTTTCATGTGTGGCCCACGATAGGCGTGAGGCAAACCAGTGCCGCAAGAGGTGGAACAGCCTGGTTGCTTCAGCAAGAGTAAGTATTAAATTATTAAATTTTAAAGCGTAATGATGCACTGAATTAGAATGTAAATCTGCCGCATTGTAATTCAGTTGGGTAATCTTGGGTAGCTTCCCTGCTAAGATTTGGACTGGGGTCGGAACCTCCATCCTTGAAGTCTAATTTTGCTGAGATGCCTTACATTTAATCAACAGTATTTATTATTATTTAAAGGAATGACTAGAAACAGACATACCGCAAACATTCAGCATTTCTACCATTTTAGTTTAGGAGAATTTTTGTGTGCTATGAGCAAGTCTTTAACTTGGGCACTGTCGCCTTTTTGGCTACTTTGGTGGATGGGGCACGACTGAGCACCGAGGGGTCCGGTCACCTTTACCCAGATTGTGAGTCTCTCCGGCTGCTGTCACTCACACAGTGACCCAAGCCTGGACTGAGGGAGCGCTGCCCTGGCTCATTGTCTGCCCTGGGACACTTTGGGATATTAGCTTAGGTCTCAGAGCACAGCCCATGGAGACGGTGCCCCTCCCATTACACTCCGTCATTGCCAAGCTCACCAACAGTCCTGATCCCCCCCCGGAAGACCTCCATCGATTCAAATAAACCACCTACCTCCCCCTCAGGCGCTGAATGGCACGGCCCGTGGATGGGGTCTTTCCTGGAGATTGTTGGTGTCAAGCATTAGCTCATAAATACGATCTTATTAAATATTTTCTCTGAACATAGATGTTATAACCATGCATCCATTGTGGATACAAACCATACTGGCATATAACGTTAACATTAACAATGAATAGTATGTGGGGTGACTAACTGTGGATTACGGTATCTGTTGTGTTTCTGTAATAGTACCTAGTCATTTAGCTTATGCCATGCTGGTGTCACATTTGCAGAGGAAGATATCTAAGAATCATACCGAGCAGAGGCAGACCGGAGGAGGGCCTGCTCAATTCCACCCGCTCACCGACTTAGAGGAACATGCCGCAGCACTAGTGGGCACCCACAATCGTTCTGCTACCCATGGTGGTGCAGATCCTGTTGTTGCACCACATGAGTAATGTGTAAAGCAGTGGTAAACCAGTGGTAATTTAAAGTAATTTAATGGCATTTCATTATAATATATGAATGATGTAATGTTATGCATGCAGCTTCTGTACTCTGATGTTAATCATATGTAATGTCTCTCGTTCACATTTATTGCAGTAGTATTGCTCCTCGTACATATGCCAGCGCAGCGCAAGCATTCTCATGTCTACCCTTCTCTTCTAATAATCTCAATTATATTTTACAGCTACCCAGACTCCCCAGAGGGAGGCCCCCGCACCAACTCCTTTACTGCTGCAGGTCGTCATCACCACGGGTGACAAACAGGAATCTGAGGAGGAGGAGGATGAGCCAGAGTTATCATCTGTGGTACCTGTGGCCACGTCATCCTCAACGGATGAAGTAGTGGGGCCAAGTGGCTTGCAGCAGGCCACTCCAGGATGTTGACAAACTTTTAGGGGCATCCAAAATGGAGGAGGATGCTCCATAAGCCCTCTTGGTTGACAGTGTCAAAGGCCTTTGTAAGATCGAAAAAGGCCATATATAAAGGCTGGCGCTGTTCACTGCATTTTTCCTGCAGCTGTCGCGCTGCAAAGATTATGTCCATTGTGCCTCATAAGGGATGAAATCCGCATTGTGATTCCGGGAGGAGCTCCTTGGCCACAGGGAGAAGACGGAGAACCCTAGCGACAACCTTCCTAGTGGCTGATAGCAGGGAGATTCCTAGGTTAGGTTATAGCTTATTGATAGCTAGGTTATGCAACATGCAGCACACCACAATGAACTCAGCGACCTGGTATTGCAGGTTGCCCCTGAGTGGTCGAGACATCTGAAGCACTGCTTAAGCACTCCAATTGTCTTTGACGATATTGCGTGTAGCTATATGGCTTTCGTTGTAGTGCTTCTCGGCTCTGTCTGGGGCTTACGCAGTGGGGTCATAAGCTAGCTGGCAAGGCCATATCCTTTATCCCCCAGCATCGAATCGTGACCTTGTGGCTGAATCTTAAACAGGTCAGAGACAGTGCTCTCACACAAGATGTGTGCATCATGGATGCTCCCTGGAAAATTTGCATTTACTGCCATGATTATTTGCTTGTGGTCGATAATGAGCTGCACATTCAGGGAGTGGAATCCTTTCGGTTCCAAAACACCTCTGCATCCTGTAAAGGTGCTCGCAGGGCGATGTGCGTACAGTCTATTGCTCCCTGCATCTTAGGGAAGTTTGCTATTCTCGAGAAACACAAAGTCCTCTCAGTCGGTGCCTCCCTGGTCATAGGGAAGTTTATAAAGTCCATCCTGCATGCGTAAAGGGCTTCAGTCACCTGTCGAATGCAGCAATGTGTGGCGTGCTGAGATATACCATAAATGTCATCAGCTGAGGCCTGAAAGGAGCCCGATGCATAGAAGGAAAGTGCCGCAGTAACCTTAACCTCAACGGACAGTGTGGCCCTGATGGTATTGGTAGGCTGCAGATCTCCCTTAATTAGCTGGCATATCTTACTGATGACCTCCTTTCGAAAGCGCAGCCTTTGACCGCACGTGTTATCGGACAAGCCCAGGCATGATCACTTATCCCTGTAAATGCGTTGGGTGTAATGTCTCCTCCTCCTCAGCAGTCTGCCACCTCTTTGATTGGACACATAAGGCTCTTCAATACATTTTCTATTCTGCAGCATGTGATTAGTGATCAGTACTGGTTGAGAAATTATAGGCCCCATCACTATAAATGCCCTTAATTTGTCCTCAACAAATACAAATGTGATTAGATGATTGGCAAGAGTCAAAAAGGCCCTTAAAATCACTCTCAAATTTCTTCTCCTGACAAGCACTTCAAACAGCTTTTTATTAAAGATCCTCCGAATTATAAAATGGCGCCCGTAGTGCTGAGTTAAAGTCAGGTGATTGCAGCTTTGCTTCAGCATCTTTTTGGGCCAGCGATCATTTGGGCGAATGCCGAAAGTAGCACTTGGCGATAATCTGGGCCATAATCGGGCGCTAGTTTCCATTATAACCAGTATTCTCGGCCTTGCACGAGGATGATGTAACATTTTTTTAAAAATAGGCCGGGCAATGCAGCTCGTTCACTTATGCCGAAAGTTGCGCAGGCGATAAATGGGCTATAATCGGGTGCTAGTTTCCACTTTTCAGCAAAAATGGGCGAAGTGCTTATATGGGTGCTAAATGGGCAATGATGTACAGAAAGTCTAGCCCATAGAGTTTAACAAAAAGACTTCTGTCCTAGAAGGAGCAGTAAAGAACAAAGTTCTAAATAAATCAAGTATAATTTGGAGGTAAAGGCTGGATTGGCTCTTTTATTTTCTGTCAAGTCACACAAACGTAGCTTTGATGTCATCAGCACTGAAAGGCAAATTATATCGTTTATATTGTGGAGGGTGGGTCTGCACGGCAGTGAAATAAGAAGTTTTGACACAACTGAATCTGGACACAGACCTGGAAAATGTTGCTCAAAAACTTTTCACTAGAATCTCCTAGTCCATGGATTTCCTCCAAATTGTCCAGTACCTGGGAAACAGCTGCAGCACTTTCCAGAAAATTAAAAAAAATAACACCCTCAAGTAGAGAAATCAAGTATGACTCTTTTAAAGCTACATCATTCTGGGTTAAAAGATTTCCCATGTCAATTATTTTACTTTGTGAATTCATCAGCCTGTGGATTTCCATATAACTGGGTTATTCTACTAACCCATGACAGATTTCCCCACCCCAAAAACAACAAAAGGATAGGATCAAGTTGAAATAATCAAATATTTTAAGACTTTAAAAGAGGCCCAGGAAAAAGAACATTGAAACCATATTTGAACAAAAGGCTAAACATGACTCACATCAAGTAGTGTATGGAGATGCTGATCCTGGAAAACGCTGTGCAAAAAGTCCAAGTCCTTTTCACTGCAATCTGTTAGTGCATGGATTTCCTCCAAACTGTCCAGTACCTGTGAAACAGCCCCTGCAGACACAAACAGATCATACTCTTGAGATATATGAAGAGAAGAATGATGATGTTTTTGTTGTTCATTTACCAGGTCAGAGAAGACAAAAATGATATAGGAATGATCAGACTGGTGATAATATGGCCTAAGAACCAAGAAAAAAGTGATATGATAAAAGTGGTTACCATCATTGATAAGTTTTATCACTTCCCAGGCATGGTACTGTATAGCTAATCAAAAAAAAAACTGAAAATAAACTATGAAAAGCCACATTTTGAAGGATGCAATCGGTGAAAAATGACATATCCACACAGAAAAAGATATATTATCTAAAAGTGATTTCTAGTTTGTTGTGTTCTTTTAAAAATGAACAGTAATTTAATATCTTCTGTCCCTTATTCAAGAAAATTATACACTTACTGAGGATATCTTAAACTAGGAAACATCTGATTAGGAAGCGACAATTTCAATTTACTAGATCCTCTACATAGCTCATTCGTCTATCTGTTCTCTGAAATCACAAAGTATGTGTATCATTTTCAGCTCTAGTAGCAATATTATAGTGAAATTAAATGGAACATTTTATAATTTGAGCCAGCAGCTGTGAAGCAGAACAAGGAATAACAGGTACTAGACCAAGTCGGAAGCGGAGTAAAGAATAAAATCAAAAATAATTGAGAAACCGGCAGAAAAACTAAAAATTTGCGAAACGGAAAGTAAAATGGGGAATTGAAATACATCATTTTTTTTTTTAAAACCTCTTGAACTTCTCCCCTTATCCCTCCCCATTTGAAGGCAAAGATATATATTGAAGTATGACTCCAAAGGTGGGTCACCCAAGTGGTCATCCTTCAAATGAGTTGGAGAGAGCACCTAACAGGCTATTCTAATTGGCCACAGTTTTGCCCAATCTTAAAGTGGGAATTCAGCTTGATTTGTCATCTCTAAAGCCAGAATACCAACACCAATTCTAGCACCAGGGATCAAACTTAGGATCTCTTCCTTGTCTGTACGACACAGGGTTACATAAAACTGAATTTATCCATAGAACTACCAGTTGACCTTAAATTGTTCTTAAAAAAACCCAGCATATTAAAATTTGTAAATGGATACAGCACCATAAAAATGTAATCACTTCAAATGCCCTACCATTTAATTTGTTTATTTCACTTACAAAACAAAACAATTTTTAAGAAAAAAAACTTTAGTCTCCTTAAGGCTGTGGTGGATATGATTGGCTGGTTTATTTTTTGGTGAATTTATATGCTCAATAACGAGGTCAGCACGGGGAACATTTTTTCACTTTGGGAACCCAATACCAGCATTAAGCATTCCCAAGTCAGTTATAGCATGGCCGCATGCATAGTAAAGCTCTCTCAATTCTGCTCCAACTATGTGCTTTAAGCTAAACTACTGGATCATAGCTATAAGTACGTGAAAAAAAAATTACCAGTATAAATTGGTTTAAATAGCACTGAAATTTTCAGTTGATAAAAGATAATTTTATTTCCTGAAGCTTCTAAATAAATGTACTCTAAAGAGTTTTCCCTTATATACTTTAAAACTTTATTAAATTCTCTTTTAAAACCATCACCAGGAATTTCCTCAGGACTTCTCCTGCTCCACTGATGGACCATGTGCAAATTGGGTTTTCACCAAACATCCACTGAAGTTATGACGGCGGAGTGGGACAAGCTCCGAGGAAATTACCAACACATGTATTTTATATCAATTACTGCAAAATAATCTTTGGACACGAAAGGACATTGGTACTATACTCCCCTCTGCCAGCTCCTACAGCTGCTCGACTGTTATTCTTCCAATTAGGCCTTCTTATATGCAGCCCCATCATCTTAGCTTTGGGTTTCTACATGGTCTTTCGAAGGTTGGTTATTTTATAACCTTATGAGGAAACCAATCTTTAACCACGTAGTATGTTCTTCTGCTTCTTAGGCAGTCTCCCGGAATCGAGGATGACTTGCTTCCACACTAAAATGAGTTCTAAGGTGAATGATGAAACCAATGCAGGATCTACAGTCTCCGTCACAGGTGGGGCAGATAGTAGTCGGTGGGACGGGTGGGTGGGGTGCTTGATTTGTTGTACGCTCCTTCCGCTGTTTGTACTTCTCTTCCGCGTGCTCCTGACAAAGAGACTCAAAATGCTCAACGCCTTCTCCTTCACTTTGAGCGGTTTTGGGCCAGGGATTCCCAAGAGGCGGTGGGGTTGTTGCATTTTTTCAAGGTGCAGTATGTGGTCTGCCTATTACTATCATCTCATTGTAACATGTTGGTTACTTTACTCAGGTCACGAGCTAGCACATTTCCCGACCTCAGGACGTTTGAAAGTGCTTTACAGCCAATGAAGTAATTTTGAAGTGTAGGCACTGTTGTAATGTAGGAAACGTAGCAGTCAATTTGTGGACAGCAAAGTACCTGAAACAGCAATGAGATACTGACCAGATCGTAGGTACCCACTAAGCCACAGCATCCAGCATGTCTTACTTTCTTTCTTGTAGGCTCCATCAGGCATGCAACTTCACAAGTTTAAAGGTAGCAGGACAGGTCGATAAGGTAGTTAAAAAGCATGCGGAATGCTTTCCTTTATTAGCCGAGGCACAGAATACAAGAGCAGGGAAATTATGCTAGAACTGTATACAACACTAGTTAGGCCACAGCTTGAGTACTGCGTGCAGTTCTGGTCACCACATTACAGGAAGGATGTGTTTGCTCTCGAAAGGGTGCAGAGGAGATTTACAAGGAAGTTGCCAAGACTGGAAAACTTTAGCTATGAGGAATTATTGGATAGATTGGGGTTGTTTTCCTTGGAACAGAGGAGGCTGAGGGTGTTGAGGTGTATAAAATTATGAGGGGCCAAGATAGAGTGGATAGGAAGGACCTATTTTGCTTAGCAGAGAGGTCAATAACCAGCGGACATAGATTTAACCATGGAGCAGTTGGTAGGAGGATTAGAGGGGAGATGAGGAAACATTTCTTCATCCAGAGGGTGGTGGGAGTCTGGAATTCACTGCTGGGTGGTAGAGGCTGACACCCTCATCACATTTAAAAAGTACTTGGATGTACACTTAAAGAGCTGTAATTTACAGGACTATGGACCTAGTGCTAGAAGGTGGGATTAGGCTGGTTAGCTCTTTTTCGACCAGCACGGACACGATGGGCTGAATAGCCTCCTTCTGTGGCTAACAACCTCAAGCAAGCCAGTTAAACTCTGGACCCAGTTCTTCAGCAGCCAGACCCAGACATTCTACTCCTAACAGGCCCTGGAGTCAAACCTCTTCTTAGGCAGCCCTAAACTTGACTGCAATCCAGCAAAGCCCAAGATCTCCATTGTTTTGTCACCAGCCCTGGACCCTCCACATTTACCTTTAGGCTCTAAACCTTTCACAACCTTCACTTGGCCCTGGATCCATTTCACACCACCTTCAATGCTTGGACTCTCTTCAACCATCATCAGGCCCCAGTTTCTTTTCCTCTGTGACTGTATTTCCTTTACTATCTTTGGTCCAGGATTCCTTTGATCTCCATCAGGCCTCCGACCTTGTACAATGCACTACACAAATTTACATAGTCGTGCATATTTAACCTATAGCCATTTCTGCATCCATTGTGAGAGCATTTCAGCTGCAGCCCATAGTCAAATTTCCCCTCATTTTTCTTGCAAACGGCCCATTCCTATACTGCCTCCTTCCTTCTTATTATCCTTGATTAGGAACTGCACATTGACATGGAGAGAAGCCTAAGGCTATCCAAGTCAGACAGGTCGAAAGATAGGAGGGCAGCCTAAAGACCATCCACCCGTCCTCTTGATTGGGGTTGCCCATGTAAAAATGTCAATTGTTGTGGAAACAAGACCACCATCTGCTGGATGCAAGGCACTACTACCGATTGCCTCAACCCATTTTCTGCTGCTGCAGCTCCTCTACTGACTTTTTCTCCTGCTTCCACCCCAGGAGCAAGTCCCTTCTGGATGGGCCCAATTCTATTCTGCTCATGACATCCTCTGCTGCACGCAATGTAGCTCTGATACCAGGCTTTCCCAGAAGACTAATCCACACTAAGTCATTAGCCTCCCTGTTCCTCTCTTTTCTGTCCTGCAGACTTTACTGAACAGCTATACTAGTCGATTACTCATACACTACACAATGTTCTTCAAAACGAAAGCCCTATGACAAATAAGGCTCTCACTACCCACAATCTTATCCAAAGTGGCAATCGATGTCCTGGGACTTTCGGAAACATTACTCACAAATAGTGACTCATTCCATTTTGTCAAGACCGCCTGCCCAGTTATTCATTTTACCATGTCACTTACCGTGACTATCGTAATGGTAATGTCACTCATTGACAGGTTAGTCCTCTGGCACCTTATTCTTTACCACCCCTCCCATTTTTCCTTCAAAATCCTTCTAGTCTACTGCCATCTGCCTTAACACATCCACAGCACTCAACCTGCTCAACAACTCCCTTGCTTCTTCCTTTGACGCCCTTGTCGCTCATTATCTCCTATCCTCACTGTTCCCAATTCTTATCTTCACACCCTTAAAGTAGAGGGCTACAGACTGATGAGCACCTGGCCTGATAGTTGACCATCAGATCTGGCTCCATCAACTAAAGCAATATTGTTCCTCCTACCCCTTCATCCAAATCCTACTACTCCAGCCTTATTGTGGGGGGCAGGGACTAACCGAAGCTTCATCTCAACAGCAAACCATAGCCTCCCTTGTCCTTTCTGCTTTGCTTCCCCCATTTTCACGTCAAATAAAATGTAAGATTTTTTTGTCTTTGCACCCTATACAAACTCCGGTTACTCTACAACTTGTTCCCCATCTTTCCTCAGGCCCTTTCTAAGTTTGATGAGACTATTGACCTATGCCCTCGATTCCCTACTGACTCAATTACTCAACAAACTACTCATGGCTGGTTCAATGTTTTCTGGCATTGTCAATGGTTCCCTTAGTTCATAATTTGTCTCTACTTTCAAGACTGCTGTCATCACTCCTCTTCCTCAAAATATCTTCCCTTGACATCATTACCATCACCAACTACGACCCTATCTCTAACCTCACCTGCCTTGTTGAAGCTCTTGAACATGTTATCATCAACCAGATCCCTGTCCAGCTTTCCTGTCATCCCTCTTTGAATCCCTTCAAGCAATTTTCTGCCTAGTCTTGGTCAATGTCACCGATTACATCCTTTGTAACTGTGGTGTGTTATCCACCCTCATCCTTTTTGACCTCTCTGCAACATTTGATACAGTTGACCACTCTTTCTCCCTCTCTTATTTGGTCTACCTTTTTGGCATTGCCCCAGTTTTCCACTTCTAGCTGTCCCAACTCAGACAGCACAACTACTGTAATGGCTTCTTGCCCTATCACCACGTGGTCACATTGGGTGTGCTTGCCGCCTTTCTTTTCCTTGTCTACATGCTGCCTGTTGGCAACATCATTCATAGGCATGAGGTCAGCATGCACATATATGCTGATAACAGCCAGCTTTACCTCTCTGCCACCATTCTTGATTCCTGGAGCACCACCATGTAGCAAAAACTACTTAGATCATATCCCAGATGAGGAAGAATTCCTTCAACTCAAATCAACAAGATTATTTAACTCCTGTCTAGAATTCCACACCTTAGCACTTATTACCTCATTCACATTCAGACTGGTTTTGAGAGTGCATAACCTTAATGTCCTGTATGACTGAACAGAGTTTCAAACCCACAACATTGGCATCAGCAAGACTGTCTATTTCCATTTCTGCAACATTGCCAGTCTCTACTCCTATCTGATCCCAATGTCATTGAATAATTTATCGAGCCGGATTTTGCAGTAAAGATAATGGTGAGGCTAACATCATCTTTTTGATATCTCTCTCTTAATCCAATCTTTCTTTCCGTCTCTTTATTTTGCTTTCTGTACTTTATTTGACATTGACACATCTTGGTTCCGACTCTCGCTGTTCATTAATGATTCATCAATCTGATTCATTAAGGAAACACACTGTTGCTTTCGCTGTTCACACAGGTCCCAGATGATCCGCCAAGGGCACTGCACTTTTTCGATTGTTGGCTGACAGGAACTTCCAATGCAAAAGGCCATAAAAAGTTTATGAGCAAGTGCAAGTATAATGAATGGCGGCATTCTGTCACTGCTGATCCTAAAATATGGCCCATCATGCTTTTTGCATCTGCAGACTTGATTACTGCAATGCTCTTTTAGTCAGTCATCCGAGTTCTGCCCTTTATAGACAGTAACTTGTCCAAAACGCCATCATCCTCATCCTACATTAAGCCCTGTTCCCCTATTACCTCTAGATTAATCAACCTTCACTGGCTTTCTATGCATCAATTTCAAAAAAGCAGTCCTCATCTACAAATCCTTCAATGGTCTTGCTCCTCTACAATTCCACAGCCTTATTGAGCCCTATGTCAATTTACATACCCTCCACTCTTCTGATTTTGAGCTACTTGGCATTCCCTCTTCTCTCCATTCTACTTTTAGCTACAAAGTGTTCCGTCCTTTCAGTCCCATTCTCTGGAACACCCACCATTAATCCCTCTGCCTGGTGTCAGTTCTCCTCTCCTTCAAAAGCCTCTTCAAAATGTGCCTTTTTGATTATGTCTTTGGTTACTTCATTAATGTTGGTCCTCATTTCTCAGTCTGCAGCTATTTGCACCTGTGAGATGTTTCATTATGTCTAATATACTATGCAAGGGCAAGCTGTTGTAAAATGTAAAATGTAAAATGTAAAAGATAAAATGCAAAATCCAATCCCCTCCATTAAAAAAATATCACCAAAGATTTTTTTTAATCTCATCAGTTATCAATTCAGATTATATTCTGAACTCTGTCTACATCAGAAGATCAAAGAAATGAATGTTTGTTTTGATGAAAATCATTCCTGGTGAGGACAAATGCTTAATAACGCTTGGAAAAATTTCTTGCACCATGCAAGTAACTAATGAAATTAGTTAACAGCAGGGGAAAAAAATTGTTATTCATGCTTTAGCACTTACTTCTTGACACATGTGGATTTATTAGAATCTCTTTCATCCCTACAAAGAAAATCCTCTGATTAGGTTGAATTTGGTACTTATACGAACCATATATCACATATGACACAAAGGAATTCATGGAAAACAGATGGTTCACACCAACAGATGATTTGCACTATTTATGAATGCACAAAATTTAAAAGACTAATCAGCTATCAAGCCTTACCGTCCACAGATCATGTACAACATACCCCGTCAACAATGTCTATCCCAGTATTTTAATGATTTGAATCATACCACTCCCCCAAATCCAAATGAAAACCACTCCAGTTCTGCAAATCTGTCCTCATGAATTCCGGAATTATCCTAGTCAATCATCCCAAATGCAGCAATGTTCTTTTGAAGATAGGGTGCCCAAAATTGCACAATATTCCAAATGTAGCCTCCCTAGTGTTTTATAAAAGATGACAATAACTGGTTTTGGATTTAGATGTGTTTGATTAACTTTGTTAATAACCGCACATTCATTGAAAGTGTCAATGAAAATAAATCAGATAATCCCTTTTTCTACCTTTACTATCAAGCATTCTTTAACTGTACGTTTGCAGTATCTGATTTAGCTTGTTGATGCTATTATTGTAATTATAATTAAAAAGAGTTGTTAGTCCCTCATGCTGTTATTCCTAATGTTTTATGGAAAATGAATAACATTGAATTTAGAGAGTAATGTGCCATTTCTTAGCAAAGCTGCTTAATTGGTCCACATTTTTTTTTGAGTGTCGTCGAACATAGCAGGAAGGCCAATGGTATCTTGGCCTTTATTGCAAAGGGGATGGAGTATAAAAGCAGGGAAGTCTTACTGCAGCTATATAAAGTATTGGTGAGGCCACACCTGGAATACTGCTTGCGGTTTTGGTTTCCATATTTACGAAAGGATATACTTGCTTTGGAGGCAGTTCAGAGAAGGTTCTCTAGGTTGATTCCGGGGATGAGGGGATTGAGTAGGTTGGGCCTCTACTCATTGGAATTCAGAAGAATGAGAGGTGATCTTTTCGAGACGTATAAGATTATGAGGGGGCTTGACAGGGTGGATGCAGAGAGGACATTTCCACTGATGGGGGAGACTCGAACTAGAGGACACGATCTTAGAATAAGGGGCCGCCCATTTAAAACAGAGATGAGGAGAAATTTCTTCTCTCGGAGGGTTGTGAATCTGTGGAATTCGCTGCCTCAGACAGCTGTGGAAGCTGGGACACTGAATAAATTTAAGACAGAAATAATCGATAAGGGGATAAGGGGAGCGGGCAGGGAAGTGGAGCTGAGTTCATGATCAGATCAGCCATGATCTTATTGAATGGAGGAGCAGGCTCAAGGGGCTGTATGGCCTACTCCTGTTCCTATTTCTTATCTTCTTATAACATTAAGATACCAAGTATAACTATTTTTGATCTATCCGATACGAGGGATTTAGATTAAGGGGGTAGATTCTCTCTTTGGACCAGGACACGTCTCTTCTAATCTCTGCCTTACCCAAGTAACCTGAATTTGTGTGCGTATTTTGGTTGCTGCTTCAGACCCAAGTCCATTACTACAATCTCCATTTTCTTCCTAATTCTTGGGCCAATCTCTCATGTCTCCGCCCCTTCTCGTCACCCATCATGCCACGTTCCCATCTTCCCTCAGGTACTTGGCCTCTCATAACCCCAACCAATGACTACTTCTCTATCTTCCTACTCTCTTGCCACTGCCCAAGGCCAAAATCCCCCTTGGATAAGCCCACAGCTCTGTGCCCCTCTCAGCATTCTCTGAAGGGCTCATCGAAGCACCTGTTGTTGCTTCCTTATGGCAGCAATCTCAACTGTTCCAACCTCCTCTCTCGCTGATCTTTCTGCAAATCTCAGGGCTAATCTTGCCAACTCCCTTCCCGGCCCACACACTCCACCCACCACTGGACTCTGCCAGCAAACCAACAATCATTACCTCTCTGCACTTCTCTCTAGAATGTCAATTCACTCGTGAACAAGACCCTTGCCATCCATGACCAGTGTTCAAAGATTACATTAACATCCTAGCTCACAGATGACAACAACTTCCCTATACTGAAGCCTTCCCATCTGGCTATACTTTGCACCACCTGCCCCGACCAATCTGCTGGCTGGTATGGCCATCACCAAATCACACCTGGGGATCTCTTCCACCATTCCTCTGGTACGTTCTCATCCTATGAGCACCTCACTTGGTTACACAGTTCTCACCTGCCCTTTAAAATGCTTGTTGTCCATCATCCTTCCAAGCATCTCACCGAGATATCTGCCCTTCTTTTCTCCCTCTTCACTGAGCAAATTTTGATCGATGATTTCAATCTTCATCTCAGCTCCTCTTACCCTCTCCTGAAGTAACTATCCTCCTGAGACCGCTGTCTCCTTATAAATACTTAGCCATTCTCATGGCCACCCCGATGAGCTTCCCATCTCCTATAGCTGCTGTACTCCCGTGGTATCTATCCCAGAGGAGTCGATCTCCGACCACTTCCTTGCACCCTCACCACCCACATCCCCTTGCCATCCTCAACCCCACTTTCTTCTGCGTCCATTCCTGGAAAAAAAAACTCTCCCCCAAGTCACTGACAACAATTTAGCCTTTGGCCTTCATTCACTACAATACTTCTGCAGCTGGCAATATACTTACCTATTCCCTCATGTCCAAGTTTGAAACCCTTGTCCACAGCAAAATCTTTATTCTCTCCCATCCCGGTTGTTCCCCCTAGAAACATAGAAAATAGGTGCAGGAGTAGGCCATTTGGCCCTTCGAGCCTACACCACCATTCAATAAGATCATGGCTGATCATTCACCTCAGTACCCCTTTCCTACTTTCTCTCCATACCCCTTGATCCCTTTAGTCATAAGGGCCATACCTAACTTCCTCTTGAATATATCCAATGAACTGGCATCAACAACTCTCTGTGGTGCAGAATTCCACAGGTCAACAACACTGAGTGAAGAAGTTTCTCCTCATCTCAGTACTAAATGGCTTACCCCTTATCCTTAGACTGTGACCTCTGGTTCTGGACTTCCCCAACATCGGGAACATTCTTCCTGCATCTAACCTGTCTAGTCCCGTCAGAATGTTATATGTTTCTATGAGATCCCCTCTCATCCTTCTAAAATCCAGCGAATACAGGCCCAGACGATCCAGTCTCTCCTCATATGTCAGTCCTGCCATTCCGGGAATCAGTCTGGTGAACCTTTGCTGCACTCCCTCAATAGCAAGAACGTCCTTCCTCAGATTAAGAGACCAAAACTGAACACAATATTCCAGGTGAGGACTCACCAAGGCCCTTTACAACTGCAGTAAGACCTCCCTGCTCCTATACTCAAAATCCCTAAGCTATGAAGGCCAACATATCATTTGCCTTCTTCACCACCTGCTGTACCTGCATGCCAACTTTCAATAATTGATATACCATGACACCCAGGTCTCATTGCACCTCCCCTTTTCCTAATCTGCTGCCATTCAGATAATATTCTGCCTTCGTGTTTTTGCCCCCAAAGTGGATAACCTCACATTTATCCACATTATACTGCATCTGTCATGCATTTGCCCACTCACCTAACCTGTCCAAGTTACCCTGCAGCCTCTTAGCATCCCCCCTCACAGCTCACACCGCCACCTAGTTTAGTGTCATCTGCAAACTTGGAAATATTACACTCAATTCCTTCATCTAAATCACTGATGTATATTGTAAATAGCTGGGGTCCCAGCACTGAGCCCTGTGGCACCCCACTCGTCACTGCCTACCATTCTGAAAAGGACTCGTTTATCCCGACACTCTGCTTCCTGTCTGTCAACCAGTTCTCTATCCACATCAGTACATTATCCCCAATACCATGTGCTTTAATTTTGCACACCAATCTCTTGTGTGGGACCTTGTCAAAAGCCTTTTGAAAGTCCAAATACACCACATCCACTGGTTCTCCCTTGTCCACTCTACTAGTTACATTCTCAAAAAATTCTAGAAGATTTGTCAAGCATGATTTCCCTTTCATAAATCCATGCTGACTTGGACCGATCCTGTTACTGCTTTCCAAATGCGCTGCTATTTCATTTTTAATAATTGATTCCAACATTTTCCTCACTACTGATGTCAGGCTAACCGGTCTATAATTACCCGCTTTCTCTCTCCCTCCTTTTTAAAAAAGTGGTGTTACATTAGCTACCCTCCAGTCCATAGGAACTAATCCAGAGTCGATAGACTGTTGGAAAATGATCACCAATGCATCCACTTCCTTAAGTACTCTGGGATGCAGACTATCAGGCCCTGGGGATTTATCAGCCGTCAATCCCATCAATTTCCCGAACACAATTTCCCGCCTAATAAGGATTTCCTTCAGTTCCTCCTTCTCACTAGATCCTTGGTCCCTTAGTATTTCCGGAAGGTTATTTGTGTCTTCCTTCATGAAGACAGAACCAAAGTATTTTTTTAAATGGTCTGCCATTTCTTTGTTCCCCATTATAAATTCACCTGATTCTGTCTGCAAGGGACCTACGTTTGTCTTCACTAATCTTTTTCTCTTCACATATCTATAGAAACTTTTGCAGTCAGCTTTTATGTTCCAAGCAAGCACCCTCTCATACTCTATTTTCCCCCTCCTAATTAAATCCTTTGTCCTCCTCTGCTGAATTTTTAATTTCTCCCAGTCCTCAAGTTTGCTACTTTTTCTGGCCAATTTATATGCCTCTTCCTTGGTTTTAACACTATCCTTAATTTCCCTTGTTGGCCACAGTTGAGCCACCTTCCCCGTTTTATTTTTACTCCAGACAGGGAAGTATAATTGTTGAAGTTCATCCATGTGATCTTTAAATGTTTGCCATTGCCTAGCCACCATCAACCCTTTAAGTATCATTTTGCCAGTCTATTCTAGCCAATTCACATCTCATACCATCGAAGTTACCTTTCCTTAAGTTCAGGACCCTAGTCTCTGAATTAACTGTGTCACTGTCCATCTTAATGAAGAATTCTACCATATTATGGTCACTCTTCCCCCAAGGGGCCTCGCACAACAAGATTGCTAATTAGTCCTTTCTCATTACACATCACCCAGTCTAGGATGGCCAGCTCTCTAGTTGGTTCCTCGACATACTGGTCTTGAAAACCATCCCTAATACACTCCAGGAAATCCTCCTCCACCGTATTGCTACCAGTTTCGTTAGCCCATTCTATATGTAGATCAAAGTCACCCATGATAACTGCTGTACCTTTATTGCACGCATCCCTAATTTCTTGTTTGATGCTATCCCCAACCTCACTACTACTGTTTGGTGGTCTGTACACAACTCCCACTAGCGTTTTCTGCCCTTCAGTATTCTGCAGCTCCACCCATACAGATTCCACATCATCCAAGCTAATGTCCTTCCTGAGTATTGTGTTAATTTCCTCTTTAACCAGCAACGCGACCCCACCTCCTTTTCCTTTCTGTCTATCCTTCCTGAATGTTGAATACCCCTGGATGTTGAGTTCCCAGCCTTGGTCACGCTGGAGCCATGTCTCCGTGATGCCAATTATATCATATTCGTTAATTGCTGCCTGCGCAGTTAATTCATCCACCTTATTACGAATACTCCTCGCATTGAGGCACAGAGCCTTCAGGTTTGTCTTTTTAAACACACTTTGCCCCTTTAGAATTTTGCTGTAATGTGGCCCTTTTTGATTTTTGCCTTGGGTTTCTCTGCCCTCCACTTTTATTTTTCTTCTTTCTATCTTTTACTTCTGCCCCCATTCTACTTCCTCTGTCTCCATGCCTAGGTTCCCATCCCCCTGCCATATTAGTTTAACCCCTCCCCAGCAGCACTAGCAAACACTCCCCCTCGGACATTGGTTCCGGTCCTGCCCAGGTGCAGACCATCCGGTTTTGC
Source organism: Pristiophorus japonicus (assembly GCF_044704955.1). Taxonomy (NCBI): domain Eukaryota; kingdom Metazoa; phylum Chordata; class Chondrichthyes; family Pristiophoridae; genus Pristiophorus; species Pristiophorus japonicus. The sequence continues at coordinate 60,854,490 of NC_091987.1, forward strand.
CCAGGTGCAGACCGTCCGGTTCCTCTCCCAGAACCGGTTCCAATGTCCCAGGAATTTGAACTCCTCCCTTCTGTGCCACTCCTCAAGCCACGTATTCATCTGAGCTATTCTGCAATTCCTACTCTGACTAACACGTGGCACTGGTAGCAATCCTGAGATTACTACCTTTGAGGTCCTACTTTTTAATTTAACTCCTAGCTCCCTAAATTCAGCTTGTCGTTTTTTACCTATATCATTGATACCTTGTTAGCAAAATTAAAGCCCATGGGATTAAAGGGACCGTGGCAGTGTGGATATGAAATTGGCTAAGGGACAGAAAGCAGAGAGTATGATGATAGCTGAGCTTGTAAATGGTTCAGTCTCCTCAGGTACTGTTTACCTCATTTTCAAAATTCTCATCACCCTCTCCTCAAAAAAAACACCTTTGAACCCTCTGTCCTTTCAAACTACCCCCCCATTTTCAACTACCCTTTCCTCTTAAAAGTTTTTTTCATATTTTGCAACCTCTGAAGTGTGTGCTCATCTTTCCTGCAACACCATGTTTGAATCTTTCCAATAAAGTTTACATTCATGCCACGGCAATGAAACGGCCCAGACCAAAGTCACCATTGACATCCTCGGTGACTGGGACAATGGTGCATTATCGCTCATCATCCTCCTTGAACGCTTTGCAGCTTTTGATATGGTTGACCATACTATCCACCTCCATGGCACAGCTCAGTGGGATTGCCTTCACTCAGTTTCACTCTTACCTTGCCGATCCATTTGTAGCCAGAGTATCTTCAGGGATGGCATCAGTTCCTGCTCCCGTACCATTACTTCTGGAGTGGCCCAAGATTTGTCCTTGGCCTTCTCCTCTTCCTCATCTACATGATGCTCATTGGTGACATCATCCACAGACATGGGGCCAGCTTCTACATGTACATGGACAACACACAGCTCTATCTCTCCACTACCGTCGACTGAATCTGTCGACTGCGTTTCTGTTGTCAGATCGCTTGTCCGATACCGGGAACAGTAGCATAGCGGTTATGTTACTGGATTAGTAATCCAGAGGCTTGGACTAATGATCCAGAGATGTGAGTTCAAATCTCACCACAGTAGCTGGGGAGTTTAAATTCAGTTAATTAATCTGGAATAAAAAGCTAGTATCAGTAATGGAGACCATGAAACTATCGAATTGTTGTAACAACTGGTTCACTAATGTCCTTTAGGGAAGGAAATCTACCGTCGTTACCTGGTCTGGCCTATGTGTCACTCCAGACCCACAGCAATGTGGTTGACTCTTAACTGCCCTCTGAAATGGCCTAGCAAGCCACGCAGTTGAAACAAACTGCGACGAAAAACAAGAATAAAACCGACGGACCACCTGGCATCGACCTCGGCACCGGCTATGGACACGACAACGGCACATCCAGCCCAGTCGATCTTGCAAAGTCCTCCTCACTAACATCTGGGGACTTGTGCCAAAATCAGGAGAGCTGGTCAAAGACTAGTTAAGCACAAACCTGATAATCATAATCACAAAATCACACTGTTTAACCAATGTCCCAGACTCCTGCATCACCATCCTTGGGTCCCGCCGGCAAGACAGATCCACAGAGGTGGCGGCAGAGTAGTGAACAGTCGGGAGGGAGTGGCCCAGGGAGTCCTCAACATTGACTCCGGATCCATGAAGTCTCATGGCTTCAGGTCAAGCAAGGGTAAGGAAACCTTCTGCTGATTACCACCTACGGCCCTCCCTCAGCTGATGAATCAGTACTCCTCCATGTTGAACATCACTATGAAGAAGCACTGAGAGTAGCAAGGGCACAGAATGTACTCTGGGTGGGGGACTTCAATGTTCATCAAGAGTGACTTGGTAGCACCACTACTGACCGAGCTGGCCGAGTCCTTAAGGACATTGCTGCCAGGCTGGGTTTGTGGCAGGTGGTGAGAGAACCAACACGAGGGAAAAACCTACTTGACCTCGTCCTCATCAACCAAATTGTCGCAAATGCATATGTCCACGACAGCATTGCTAGCAGTGACCACCGCACAGTCATTGTGGAAACAAAGTCCAGTCATCACACTGAAGACACCTGCCATCGTGTGGTGTGGCACTACCACCGTGCTAAATTGTGATAGGTTCAGAACAGATCTAGCAGCTCAAAACTGGGCATCCATGGGGTGCTGTGGACCATCAGCAGCAATCTGTAACCTCATGGCCTGGCATATCCTTCACTCTACCATTACAGGTACAACGTCCGAAATCCGGGACTGGATCCATTCTGGTTTTTGGGCAGCGAGGTCCGAAATCCATCAAAACCCGAAATCCGGCACGGATTGGTCGAGGATTCCGGATTTCAGATTTGATTTTCTTGTCTGAAATCTGGAATCTTCGACCGAATCTTTATTTTGCCTCAAAATGTCTGGTTTTCGTACAATAATTCCAGATGACTCCATCAGCTTTGCACAAAATGTCCGTTTTTTGGACAATTCCGGTTTTCGGAGTTCCGGGTTCGGGACACTGCACCTGTACCATCAAGCCAAAGGACCAACCCTGGTTCAATGATGAGTGCATAAGAGCATGCCAGGAGAAGCACTAAAAATTATGTGCCAACCTGGGGAAGCTGCAGCACAAGACTACATGCATCTAAACAGAGGAAGCAGCATGCTATAGACAGAGCTAAGCGATCTCATATCAATCTGCAGTCCTGCCACATCCAGTTATGAATGGTGATGGACCTTTAAACAACTAACGGGAGGAAGAGGCTCCATGAATATCCCCAACCTCAATGATGGCAGAGCCCAGCACAAGACAAGGCTGGAGTGTTTGCAACCATCTTCAGCCAGAAGTGTCGAGTGGATGACCCTATCGACCTCCTCCTGAGGTTCCCACCAGTGTTAACAGAAAACAGATTATCACATTGCTTGTGCGCAAATTGGCTGCCATGTTTCCCACATTACAACAATAACTACACTTCAAAAAGTACGTAATTGGCTGTAAAGCGCTTTGAGACGTCCGGTGGTCGTGAAAGACGCTATATAAATCCAAGTCTTTCTATTTTCTTTAGCACAGAAGCCAATCTTCAGCCAATTCAATTCACCCCATGAAATGACTCAATGCACTGGATACAGCAAAGGCTATGGGCTCCGACAACATCCCGGCTGGTGCGCTGAAGGCTTATCTCCAGAACTAGCCGCGCCGCTAGCAAAGCTGTTCCAGTACAGCTACAATACTGGCATCATCCAATAATGTGGAAAACTCCCCAGGTTTGTCCTGTCCACAAAAAGCAAGACAAATCCAATCCGCCAATTACCGCCCCATCTGTCTACTTTCAATCAACAGCAAACTGATGGAAGGTGTCATCGACAGCGCTATCAAGCGACATTTACTCACCAATAACCTGCTCAACTATGCTCAGTTTGGGTTCCGCCAGGACCACTCGGTTTCAGTCCTCATTACAGCCTTTGTTCAAACATGGACAAAAAAGCTGAATTCCAGAGGTGAGTTGAGAGTGACTGCCCTTGACATCAAGACAGCATTTGACCAAGTGTGGCATCAAGAAGCCCTAGTAAAACTGAAGTCAATGGGAATCGGGGGGAAAACTGACTGGAGTCATACCTAGCACAAAAGAAGATGGTTGTGGTTGTTGCAGGTCAATCATCTCAGCCCCAGAACATCGCTGCAGGAGTTCCTCAGGGCAGTGTCCTAAGCCCAACCATCTTCAGCTGCTTCATCAATGATCTTCCCTCCATCATAAGATCAGAAGTGGGGATGTTTGCTGATGATTTCACAGTGTTCCGTTTCATTCGCAGCTTCTCAAATAATGAAGCAGTCTATGCCCACACGCAAGACCTGGACGACATTCAGGTGTGGGCTGAGAAGTGGCAAGTAACATTTGCGCCACACAAGTGCTGGTCAATGACTATCTCCAACAAGCGAGCATCTAATCATCGTCTCTTGACATTCAATGGCATTACCATCGTCTAATCCCGCCATCAGCATCCTTATGGGCACCATTGACCAGAAACTTAACTGTACCAGCCACAAATACTGTGGCAACAAGAGCAGGTCAGAGGCTGGGTATTCTGTGGCGTGTGTCTCACCTCCTGACTCCCCAAAGCCTTTCCACCATCTACAAGGCACAAGTCAAGAGTGTGATGGAATACTTCTTCACTTACCTGGACGAGTGCAGCTCCAACAACACTCAAGATGCTCGACACCATCCAGGACAAAGCAGCCCACTTGATTGGCACCCCATCCACAACCTCCAACACTGGCGCACTGTGTACTACCTGCACGATGCGCTGCAGCAACTCGCCAAGACTTCTTCGTCAGCACCTCCCAAGCCCACGGCTTCCACCATCTAGAAGGACAGGGTAGCAGGTGCATGGGAACGCCATCACCTGCAAGTTCCCCTCCAAGTTACACACCATCCTGACTTGGAAGTATATCGCCGTTACTTCATTGTCGCTGAGTCAAAATCCTGGAACTCCCTTCCTAACAACACCTTCACCACACTGACTGCAGCGGTTCAAGGAGGCGGATCACCACCACCTTCTCAAGGGCAATTAGGGATGGGCAATAAATGTTGGTCTTGCCAGTGATGTGCACATCCCATGAACGAATTTTAATAAAAGGTCTTCAATCTTCTTCAATTAAACATTGGAAAGACTGAAATCATAGTCTTCGGTCCCTGCCACAAACTGTTTCATCGTCACTGATTCCATTGTACTCGCCAGACATTCTATCATGCTCAACCAGACTGTTTGCAATCTTTGACCCTGAGCTGAGCTTTTGATCCCATATACTCTGTCAGAAAGACTGCCTACTTCAACGTTTGTAACATTGCCCACCTCCGGACCCTGTCTCATCGCATCTTCCGCTTAAATACTCATCCATTCCTTTGTCACCTCCAGACTCAACTATTGTAATGTTCTCCTAGCTGGCTTCCTAATTCTAAAATCTCTCTAAACTCCAGCTCATCCAAAACTGTTCTGCATGTGTCCTATCCTGCAACATGTCCTGCTCAATCTTCACGCCAGTCCTTGCTGACCTACATTGGCTTCCAGTTCCCCAAAGCCTCAAGTTAAAATTCTCATTCTTGTGTTTAAATCCTTTCATATCCTCATCATTCCCCACTTCTGTAACCTCCTCTAGCTCTACAATTACCAGCCACACAAACTCTTGGTTCCTCTAACTTTGGGCCCTTGTGTATCCCCCTCTCTTTGCACCAACATGGCGACAGTGCCTTCCGTCTTCTAGATCCCAAGCTATGGCATTCCCTCCTTCAACCCCTGGGTCTCTCCACGTCCCTCTCCTCTCCTTCTTTAAGGCCCTCTTTAGAAACCATCTCTTTGACCAGGATTTTGTTCACCACTCCTGATATCTGCTCCTTTGTCTCAGAGTTCTTTTTTGTCTGATTACATCTGTGAAGTGTCCTGGGATGGTTTTGAACATTAAACATGCTATATAAATGAAAGTTGTTGGTGTTTATCTGCCTTCTCATCATCATAGGCAGTCCCTCGGAATCGAGGAAGACTTGCTTCCACTCTTAGAATGAGTCCTTAGGTGGCTGAACAGTCCAATACGTGAGCCACAGACAGTTGTTGAGGGTAAGGGAGGGTGGGACAGGTTTGCTACGCATTCCTTCCGCTGCCTGCGCTTGTTTTCTGCGTGCTCTCAGCAATGAGACTCGAGGCGCTCAGCGCCCTCCTGAATGCACTTCCTCCACTCAGGGCAGTCTTTGGCCAGGGACTCCCAGCTGTCGGTGGGGATGCTGTACTTTATCAGGGAGGCTTTGAGAGTGTCCTTTTGACGTTTCCTCTGTCCACCCTTGGCTCATTTGGCGTGAAGGAGTTCAGAGTAGAGCGCTTGCTTTGGGAGTCGCGTGTCTGGCATGCGGACAATGTGGCCTGTCCAACAGAGCTGATCAAGTGTGGTCAGTGCTTCAATGCGGGGGATGTTGGCCTGGTCGAGGATGCTAATGTTGGTGCGCCTGTCCTCCCAGGGGATTTGTAGGATCTTGCGAAGGAAGAGAGTGTTCGAAGACCAGACCCTCAAATCTAACACCAGGTTCATGGTCGACAGGGCTATAGTAATACCCGCCCTCCTGTATGGCTCAGAGGCATGGACCATGTACAGTAGACACCTCAAGTTGCTGGAGAAATACCATTAACAATGCCTTCGCAAGATCCTATCTTTCTTCTACTTGATCCTTAACTACTTTGACTGAAATCAGAAATTTTTATAATAGAAAGTACTTTCTTCTAAAGTGATGATCCAGAATAGATCTTTGCAAAAATCTACTAGTGATGGCCCTCCAGAGAGTGTTTAATAGCTGGTGTGCGATTGCATGCGCAGGTTTTTGGCAGAGTTGCAAGAATCAGTCTCATAGCTCTGACCAGCTATCAGTGCAGGACGTGCAGGCAACAGAAAATTTGTAACCAGATTGTATCAGCAGCTCTGAAAATAACTTGCATCCGGTTCTTCCCTAAAATGGTTCATCTACAAGCAGTCTTTGGCCAGACATAAACTCAAATCTAAAATTCATAAAGATTTGCTCCCTTGGAGGAAACAAACATTTCAACAACCCACTACAGTTGCTATTTGCAAATATCCTGGGCTTAGCCAACTTAGTTTAGTAAATATAGGTGCAGCACCTAAAATCCGGAACCCTCGGGACCGAGGCCGTTCGGGACTTCGTGTTTTTCCGGACTTTCGAACGTGTTTCTGATGTCCAAAGTGCAGATTTGGTTCTGGCCGAAGGGACTTGTGTGCGGTGCAGAGTTTGATTTTGGTCGGGGACTTGTGCGGGAGCTTGGTTGGTTCTGATCGGGAATTTGTGTGTTGTGCAGAGTTGGTGCGGTGACTGTGAAGACCTGGCCTGGAACAGGTAGGATTGATTGGCGTTTTTATTCTTGCAATTTTTGTCACTGTACAGTAGTTGGATTTTATTTTTTGATTTTTCCCTGGGCCCTAGCAACGGTAATGGTTTGGCAGGATGTCCCGAGTCCAGAACATTCCGGATTCTCAACACTGCACCTTTTTTCTAATTACAGAAGTGATCAAATACATCATAGATATGGGGAAATTGTGGTGTCGCCCACACACTGCACTTTTGTTTCTGAGAACTGGTTTCAAACCGTGTCCTTACTATGTAGAATCATCGAATGGCACAAAAGGAGGCCATTCGGCCCATCGAGCCCATTTATTTCATGGGCTTCAACTTTGCTGGCAAGCCTATTATGTGGCACTTTATCAAACGCCTTTTGGAAGTCCATATACACCATGTCAACCGCACTGCTCTCATCAACCTCTCTGTTACCTCATCAAAATACTCGATCAAGTTAGTTAAACAAAATTTGCCTTTAGCAAATCTGTGCTGGCTTTCCTTAATTAATCCACACTTGTCCAAGTGACTGTTAACTTTGTCCCTGATTATCCTTTCTAAAAGCTTCCCCACTACAAAGGTTAAACTGACTGGCTAGTAGTTGCTGGGTTTATCCTTACACCCTTGTTCAAAAAAGGGTGTAATATTTGCAATTATCCAGTCCTCCGGCACCACCCCCGTATCTAAAGAGGATTGGAATATTATGGCCAGTACCTCCGTGATTTCCTCTAACTTCCCAGTCGCATCCTAGGATGCACCCCATCCGGTCCTGGTGACTTATCAACTTTAAGTACAGACAGCCTTTCTAGTATCTCCTCGTTATCAATTTTTATCTCATCCAGTTTCTCCACTACCTCCTCTTTCACTATGACTTTTACAGCATCTTTTTCCTTGGTGAAGATAGATGCATTGAGTACCTCACCCATGCCCTATGCTTTCATGCATAGGTCTCCCTTTTGGTTCCTAATCGGCCCCACCGCTCCTCTTACTTCCCATTTATTATTTACATGCCTATAGAAGACTTCTGAATTCCCTTTTATGTTGCCAATCTAGTCTCATATTCTCTCTTTGCCCCTCTTATTTTCTTTTTCACTTCCTCTCTGAACTTTCTATATTTAGCCTGATTCTCACTTGTATTCTCAACCTGACATCTGTCATACGCGCTCTTTTTCTGCCTCATCTTACTCTCTATCGCTTTCGTCATCCAGGGAGCTCTTTCTGTATCTGCCCTACCATTCCCCTTCGTGGGAATGTACCTCAACTGTATCTGACCCATCTCCTCTTTAAAGGCAGCCCATTGTTCGCTTACAGTTTTGAATGTCAATCTTTGATTCTAATTTACCTGGGCCAGACCTGTTCTCAATCCACTGAAATTTGCCTTCCTCAATTAAGTATTTTTACTCTAGGTTGCTTCCTGTCTTTTCCCATAGCTAATCTAAACCTTATGATACTATGAACACTGTTCCCTAAATGTTCCCCTACTGACACTTGCTCCACCTCATTCCCCAGGAATCTGACGCCCTCCCTTCTGCACCACCTCTCCAGCATGCATTCATCTGTTCTACCCTCCAAATTCCATACTTGCCAGCTCCTGGCACCGGACGTAATCCAGAGATTACTGCCTTTGAGGTGCTGCTTTTTAATCTCTTTCTTAGCTCCCTAAAATCTGTTTGCAGGACCTTATCCCTACCTATGTTGTTGGTACCAATATATTCCATGACCTCTGGCGGTTTACACTCCCCCCGCAAAATGTTCTGCAGCCGCTCCGTGACATCCTCTACCCTGGCACCAGGAAGCCCACATACCATCTGGGGCCACAGAAATGCCTGTCTGTTCCCCTAACTATTGAATCCCCTACTACTATTGCTTTCCTGACCTTCCTCCATCCCGCCCTGGACAGTTGAGCCACCTGTGGTGCCGTGGACTTGGCTCTGATTGTACTCCCCAAAGGAACCCAAGAACTGGGTTCAAATCATGTCCTTATTATAAGTCTCCTCTGAAAAGGTTCTTTGAAACACGAGACAGGTATTAGAACTCCAGTTCGCAGTATGCATAGATTCACAGCCCAAAATTGCTGTTAATTCAGCAAAAATCGAATCTTACTTATACCCCTGTGCAGGGTATGGGACATAGAAAAAGTGTTTTTTTGAGATTAACATTACCACTATGTAGAGTGCTATAATGTGAAATTTTCTTTACATCAGACTGTGCTATACTTGACCTGGGAATGCTTGATGCTGACAGAGAGCCAAAAGTGGAAACATTTTCCATTCCTCGGCATTTGCAACCCTCTTCACGCGCACAAAAAAACAAATCATAGGAATGGTGCAACTCTCAAGATATGTGCATTCAGGACCTTGTAATGCCTTTCGCGGCTTGTTATACTTATGTCAATTTAAAGTCCTAACTCTGTCCAAATTCAAATTGCTAGTGAATACACATTAGTTGGCCAAGTAATAAATTTAAGACTAAAATTTGTTAGCAGTACAATAGCCTTGCATCAAAGCAAATCTAATCAATCAATCAAGTGCAGAACGAACTGCTTGAGGTTCATAATCTTGGGTCAAACATTTATACTAATTAGATTCTTGGCATTTATGCTATTTTAAGTCAATTATTAACAACAATGGCCCTACAACTATCCTGATTGTAATGAGCAGTGCAAAGGAAGGTTCTGAAGCACATCGGTGTACATGTCAGGAATTAACTGCATGAAGACAGTATGAAACTCAACTGTTGTCATCCCAGTACCATGCCTGTGAAAGGAGAGACACAGTGAAATTTACACACACACATAGGCACAGTTTATGCAGTATGAGATGCCTTAAGTAGAGAAACAAGTAGATACCTACTTTCTGCAGCTAGCAGTCCTAGTAAGTGGGCAGCATTTGGATAAATAACAAACATTAAGAATCTTTCAAAAGTCGTCGCACTAGAAGGCTGATGTGAGTGAATTGTCTTATCCATATGAAACTGAAAAGAAAGTGAATTTACATTTTGGCTGAATTTTTCAGGGTTGAAGCCATTATTGGTCAATCAGTGAATGCTTTAGTTCAGTGTTGTCCAATGTGGTAGCCATGAGCCACGTGACTAATTGGGAATCCAGAAATCGCTAATTGCTTTTCTGATTGATAAATAAAAAATGAACAGACATTGCTGTTGGGCATATAATCGCAATACTCATTTTGGCATGGTGTATGCATTTGCACGTGAATCTTTCTGTACATTTGTTGGTAAAACGCTATGAAAAGCAGAGGGTATGAGTGTTTTTATCATTATAAGTGCTTTTCTTCTTTGATTACCAAATGATGATAATCAAGATAAGGCCATTTTCTTTGTATCGCTCTCTACCCACATCCTCCTTCCATGGCCACCCCCCCACCTCACCCAATCCTACCTCCTTCTGTGTCTTCCACCCCTGGAAAAAACTCTCTCTCGACTCGCTGACAACTACACTTATGAACTGCCAACTGTCCAGCCTTTGGCCTCCATTCACCGTGACATTTCTGCAGCTACCAATCTGCTCAATCACACCCTCACCACTACCTTTGATGCCCTCGTCCCTGTTAAAACAATTACTCGCTCTCACCCTGGCCGTTCCCCCTGGTACAGCCTGATCTTCGCTCTCTTCATTCCAAGGGATGCAGACTTGAACGGATATGACAGACAACTGGTTTAGCAATTCACCGCCAGATCTGGCTGGACCACATAAAGCACTATCGGGTTCTGCTCATCTGCTAAAATCGCTCATTATTCCAGAATCATTCTGGAATGTAAAGAAAAAACCCTGGCTTCTATTCTCCACAGCAAACCGCCTATTTAAACCCCTCTCCCCAGTTTCCACCCTCACCTCCAACGTGAACGCATGAACTTCCTTGTCTCTAAGATTAAGACCATTCATTCAGTCGCCTCTGCCTCTTCCCTTCCTTCGCCGAGTTCACCAGGCCAACTTCCTCTAACGATCCCTCCTGCCCTAGCCCTGATCTCACATCTTTCTCCAGTTTCTCTCCGATCTCCCCTCATGACCTTTCCGAGTTGATCCTGTCTATGAGACCCACTTCCTGCTCCTTTGACCCTATTCCCACCAAACTGCTAACCACCCAACTTCCTTTTCTGGTTCCCATGTTAGCTGACATTGTCAACGGTTTTCTCTCCTCAGGAACTGTCCCCTCTCCCTCAAATCCGCTGTCATCACCCCTCTCCTAAATAAAAACAACCCTCGATCCCTCCCATCCTTGCAAACTATCCCCCATCTCCAACTTCCCTTTCCTCTCCAAAGTCCTTGAACGTGTTATCGCCTGCCAAATCCATGCCCATCTTTCCCGGAACTCCATGTTTGAATCCCTCCAATTCAGTTCCTGTACCTGCCACAGTACCGAAACGGCTCTCATCAAAGTCAGAAATTACATCCTTTTTGACTGTGACAAAGGCAAACTATCCCTCCTTGTCCTTCTTGACTTCTCTGCAGCCTTTGACATGGTTGACCACTCTATCCTTTTCCAACGCCTCTCCACTGTCGTCCAGCTGGGTGGGACAGCATTTGCTTGGTTCCATTCTTACCTACCTAACCGTAGCCAGAGAATCACCTGCAATGGCTTCTCTTCTGCCCCTGCATCGTTACCTCTGGTGTCCCCCAAGGATCTATCCTTGGTCCCCTCCTAATTCTCATCTATATGTTGGCCCTTGGCGACATCATCTGAAAACACAGCGTCAATTTCCACATGTACGCTGCTGACACCCAGCTCTACCTCAATACCACTTCTCTCGACCCCTCCACAGTCTCTAAATTGTCAGACTGCTTGTCCGACATCCAGTTCTGGATGAGCGGAAATTTTCTCCATTGGACTATTGGGAAGACCGAAGCCATTCTTTTCGGTCCCCACCACAAACTCCGTTCCCTAGCCACTGACTCCATCTCTCTTCCCAACTTCTGTCTGAGGCTAAACCAGACTGTTCACAATCTTGGTGTCACATTTGTGCCTGAAATGAGGTTTCAAACATATTTCCGCAGCCAAACTAAGACCGCCTATTTCCACTTCCATAACATCGCCCATCTCCGCCCTTGTCTCAGCTCATCCGCTGCTGAAATCCTCATCCATGGGTTTGTTACCTCTAGACTTGACTATTCCAATGCACTCCTAGCTGGCCTCCCACCTTCTACCCTACATAAACTAGAGGTGATCCAAAACTCGGCTGCCCGTGTCCTAACTCCCACCAAGTCCCGCTCACCCATCACTGACCTACATTGGGTTACAGTTAAGCAACACCTCGATTTCAAAATTCTCATCCTTATTTTTAAATCCCTCTATGGCCTCGCCCCTACCTCTGTAATCTCCTCCAGCCCCACAACGCCCCCTCATCCATAGACTTGACTATTCAAACATAACCGTAAACTTGAGGTCATCCAAAACTCGGCTGCCCGTGTCGTAACTCACACCATGTCCCTTTCACCCATCACCTCTGTGCTCGCTGACCTGCATTGGCTCCCGGTTAAGCAACACCTCAATTACAAAATTATCATCCTTGTTTTCAAATCCCTCTATGCCCTCGCCCCTCCCAATCTCTAATCTCTTCCAGCCCCACATCCCCTCTAAGATATCTCCTCTAATTCTGCCCTCTTAAACATCCCTGATTATAATCACTCAACCATTGGTGGCCGTGCCTTCTGTTGCCTAGGCCACAAGCTCTGGAACTCCCTGCCTAAACCTCTCTGCCTCTCTTTCCTCCTTCAACCTACCTCTTTGACCAAGCTTTTGGTCACATGTGCTAATTTCTACTTATGTTGCTCGGTGCCAAATTGTTTCATCTCATAATACTCCTGTGAAGTGCCATGGGACGTTTCACTACATTAAAGGCACTATATAAATACAAGTTATTGTTGTTACTGATGGTAGAGGTTTGCTAAGTAAATATATATCTGTGAATCACATTTACCTGTATTGCATGCAAGGCATTTTCTACTAAAATTAGTGCATGTGGCTAAAACTGCATCTCCAGAACCACACCTGTGGCTTGTCAGAAATTTTGATTGGACAACACTGCTTTAGATCAATTTTGTTTGGATATAACTAATTGTCTCGTCAGCCAATCTACTAACTAAACAGATGCAAGAATAGAAGCTAATATATATATATATATATATAATATATTTAAAATTAACTCCACTCACTCCCCATTAAAACAAATAAAACAAAAGGCAGACAACTAATTCACCATTGAAATGCAAGTTTTTTTTGATTCCAAGCTTAAACCCTGAGTTTGAGGGGTGTTTTAATTAAGTGCATGGTTCACAAAGCAGAAAATATTTTTGTGAACATCTGTACCAGTGTTCAAATGGTACCAAAGTGGTGGTCAAAACTGTACTATTCAACACTGAATGTCTATCTTTATATCAAGACTGGTATCAGTGACAATAAACTTAGTTACATGGATCAAATCAGATACAGTACATTGAATGGAAATAAAGGTTGAAATATGAAATGAGCACAGTTCTACCTTCAGGACCAGTCAAAGCAAGTCATATACACAAACATTTTTACCATTAAGATGGAGCAATTATTATAGTTACAAATTCAAAGCAGGATATTTTAATCATTTCAACTGGGAAGACACCAACACCAGTTCTGCAAAGGACTTTGTTATTGCATGGATCAGATCTTAAAGAAATGCAAGTATACTTTTAGGCACGGTCAAGCAAAATAGTACCATTTGCAAACTTCAGTAAATTACAAATGATTCATTGGCAACTTTTGCAACATTTTGTTACACTATTGTAATTTACTTCAATACACTCCAATGCTGTTTCAGTGACATGTATGTACTGTCTTAATGCACAAAAAACTGTTTTCAGTAAATAGATAGTTTACAAGTTACACTCTTAATCTTGGTTTCAGAAACTTTGTGGACTGGAGGAGAGGGCGGGGGGGCGATGGAGGAGGGCGCCGGACGGGCGGCGGAGGAGGGCGCGGGACGGGCGACGGAGGAGGCCGCGGGGGGGGGGGGTCGACGGAGGAGGGCGCGGGGGGGGGTCGACGGAGGAGGGCGCGGAGGGGGCGACGGAGGAGGGCGCGGGGGGGGGCGACGGAGGAGGGCGCGGGGGGGGGCGACGGAGGAGGGCGCGGGGGGGGCGACGGAGGAGGGCGCGGGGGGGGGCGACAGAGGAGGGCGCGGGGGGGGGGCGACAGAGGAGGGCGCGGGGGGGGGCGACAGAGGAGGGCGCGGGGGGGGGCGACAGAGGAGGGCGCGGGGGGGGCGACAGAGTAGGGCGCGGGGGGGGCGACGGAGGAGGGCGCGGGGGGGGGCGACGGAGGAGAGGGCGGGGGGGGCGACGGAGGAGAGGGCGGGGGGGGCGACGGAGGAGAGGGCGGGGGGGGGCGACAGAGGACAGGGCGGGGGGGGGGGCGACAGAGGACAGGGCGGGGGGGGCGACAGAGGAGAGGGCGGGGGGGGCGACAGAGGAGAGGGCGGGGGGGGCGACAGAGGAGAGGGCGGGGGGGCGACAGAGGAGAGGGCGGGGGGGGCGACAGAGGAGAGGGCGGGGGGGGCGACAGAGGAGAGGGCGGGGGGGGCGACAGAGGAGAGGGCGGGGGGGGGGGCGACAGAGGAGAGGGCGGGGGGGGGTCGACAGAGGAGAGGGCGGGGGGGGCGACAGAGGAGAGGGCGGGGGGGGCGACAGAGGAGAGGGCGGGGGGGGGGGCGACAGAGGAGAGGGCGGGGGGGGGCGACAGAGGAGAGGGCGGGGGGGGGCGACAGAGGAGAGGGCGGGGGGGCGACAGAGGAGAGGGCGGGGGGGGGGGCGACAGAGGAGAGGGCGGGGGGGCGACGGAGGAGAGGGCGGGGGGAGGAGACGGAGGAGAGGGCACGGGGGGGTGGTGGGGGGGGGGGGGGAGAGACGGAAGAGAGGGCGGGGTGGGGAGGCGGTGGATGCCGGGGAGGTGGGGGGGGGGGGGGGCAGGTGAAGAGACAGAGGGGGGGGTAGAAAGAGGTGGAGACGAAAGAGAGGGCAGAGCGCGAGGGGAGTGGAGGGCGGGGCGGAGCGGGGCCGCGGCGGAGAGGGAGGGGGGCCGCGGCGGAGAGGGAGGGGGGAGATTGGGCAAGGGGATGGGGGAAAGAGTGTGTAGCTGTTGAAGAGAGGGAGATGAGAGAGAGGGGCAGATGAGAGAGGCAGATGGGAGTATGGGATGAGAAGCTGGGAGAGAAGGGTCAGGGAAAGAGGAGAATCTCAAAAAGGAAGATACTGATACATAGAAAGAAAACTAAGTGAAATATAGAAGGGGCGAGAGATACAAACAAGGGAATGAGGGGGGGACTACTGTTTTCAAATTTAACAGTATTCATATCCTTAGTCACAAGACCATGAGGGGTAGTTTTATGATGGAATTGGTAGCAAAATTATTGTTTCTCATTATTTATTGTTAAAGATAATATGCTGTGCGAGTAAGGAAACGTGGATTTAATAAACAAAATTACACTGGGATCAACTTTAGTCTCTGGTTTCTCTTGAATGGAAGAAATTTACCTGAGGAGGTGGGGTCTTCAGAGAAATCAGGCAGCTCCTCAGGAGGGTCCCCATAGAAAAAATTGAACTTGTGGCTTGATACAGCTGCAAGTACTGCCCCCTGAAATAAATTAAAGAAATGAAAATTACAAAATATATAATTTTGTGTAATTCAGTTCAATTTTGCATAGTTAGTTCTATTCTTGCAATGCTTTTCCAACCAATAAAGAAACAATAAAATCAGTCTCTAAATATCAACTGAATACCATCAGAAAGAGGTTACAAGGCTGTAACCTTATTGAGCAGGTTGAGACGACACATTGAACCACAAAACTGAAACTCGGGAATGAACATGACCTGAGCGCCAAGATTGTTCACAACTTCGTCCTGGATATCTTGCTTGACAAAAATCTATTAACATTATGGGCCCAACTTTCGGCATCAGGTGAAAACGGCGCACCTCCGAGACTTACGTGACCTGCCTGGGCTCGAAGGTGCGCCGGAATATTTTGCTGCTCTTCGGTCCTCCTGGACCGTGGCATGGCGTGGCGCAGCGCAGATTTCCTGGGGCGGAGTAAGCTGCAGGTGGGCGGGGCTAAGCCCCTGCGTATCTGAAGACTGCCGGCTTCGTTGCGCGTGCGCGTTGCAACGTGCGCGCCTGCGCAATGGCTCAGCAGGGCGTTTTTTCCCAGTCTGTTTCAGAATGGTGTGGGTACCGGGGAGGGATGGAGGAGCGTGGAAAGGGGGCACTGGGGAGGTGATCTGTGGGGGAGGAGCGAGGCAAGGGATGGAGGACGGAGGCAAGGGATGGAGGACGGAGGCAAGGGATGGAGGACGGAGGCAAGGGATGGAGGACGGAGGAGCGTGGGTTGGGGGGCACTCGAAATGATCGAAGGGCCGGTGGAGAGAGCAGGGGTGCCCCCCCACTACCGTACCCCCCCACCCCCCGCCGTCTCTGGCTGTTCCTGCACTAAACTTAACTCTCGGTAAGGTTTTTCAAAAGTGGATACTTACTCCATCCTAAGTTAGTTTGTTGTAAGCCGAAACTTGCAAAACAGGCCTGAGTGGCTGGACACGCCCCCTTTTGAAAAAAAAAATACCTTACCTAAAGCCAACCTCAACTAACTCACTAGAACTGGAGCAAACTAATATCCGAGAATTGCCATTTCTAACATACTCCAAACTAAATTAGTTGCTCAAAAAAACTAGGAGCAACTCCACCCGAAACTTGGGCCCTATATCCCCATGGCTGAGCATTACTAGGTATGTATAATGAGCCATAGCAGAGTGATATTAAAAAGCAAAGGAATAATACAGTGATGGCAGGGAACAGCAATGCTGTATTTTGGAATACTTATGGTGGTGCAGGGTATCCATATCAAACCAAATAAATTAGGTTACAGACAGAGAATGATTGACACCTACAAAGCACACATCAAGCATACACTTTCTACGTATCTTTCACTCCTCAATCGAGACTGCCTTTGACTCGAGTGCTCTCGACTCCATTCCGCAGCATGCTACCCGCCACCACCTCAGTGAGACCCCAACACTGCACGAGGCAGAAAAACCATAAGACAGCTAAAAAAATAAGGTTACGGGAGCAGATGGAATCCCTGCTGAGGCACTGAAGTATGGCGGAGAGACACTGTTGGCGCGAATACATGACCGCATCGCTCTCATCTGGAGGGAGGAGAGCATGCCGGGATATCTCAGAGATGCAGTGACCGTGACCATCTTTAAAAAAGGGGACAAGTCCAACTGCGGCAACTACAGAGGAATCTCCCTGCTATCAGCCACTGGGAAAGGCGCTAGAGTGCTCCTCAACCTTTTTCTCCCTGTGGCCGAGGAGCTCCTCCCGGAGTCGCAGTGCGGATTTTGTCCCCTAAAGGGCACAACGGAAATGATTTTTGCAGCGCGACACCTGCAGGAAAAATGCAGGGAACGGCGCCAGCCTTATACATGGCCTTCTTCGACCTTATAAAGGCCATTGACACTGTTAACCGCCAGGGTCTATGAAGCGTTCTCCTCCGTTTCGGATGGCCCCAAAAGTACGTCACCATCTTCCGGCTGCTCCACGATGACATGCAGGCTGTGATCCTTACCAACGGATCCATTACAGACCCAATCCACGTCCGAACCGGGGTCAAGCAGGGCTGCGTCATCGCCCCAACCCTCTTCTCAATCTTCTTCGCTGCCATGCTCCACCTCAGTTGACAAGCTCCCCGCTGGAGTGGAACTAAACTACAGCACCAGTGGGAACCTGTTCAACCTTCGCCGTCTCCAGGCTAGGTCCAAGACCATCCCAACCTCTGTTGTCAAGCTACACAGCACGCGGACGACGCCTGCGTCTGCACACATACAGAGGCTGAACTCCAGAACATAGTCGACGTATTTATCGAGGCGTACGAAAGCATGGGTCTTATGCTAAACATCAGTAAGACAAAGGTCCTCCACCAGCCTGTCCTCGCCACACAGCACTGCTCCCAGTCATCAAGATCCACGGCGCGGCCCTGGACAACGTGGACCACTTCACTTATCTCGGCAGCCTCCTATCAACAAGAGCAGGCATTGACGACGAGATCCAACACCGCCTCCAGTGCGCCAGTGCAGCCTTCGGCCACCTGAGGAAAAGTGTGTTTGAAGACCAGGCCTTCAAAACTGTCACTAAGCTCATTGTCTACAGGGCTATAGTAATACCTGCCCTCCTGTATGGCTCAGAAACATAGACCATGTACAGTAGACACCTCAAGTCGCTGGAGAAATACCACCAACGATGTCTCCACAAGATCCTACAAATCCCCTGGGAGGACAGACGCATCAACGTTAGCATCCTCAACCTGGCCAACATCCCCAGCATTGAAGCACTGACCACACTTGATCAGCTCCGCTTGCCAGACACGAGACTCCCAAAGCAAGCGTCTACTCGGAACTCCTTCACGGCAAACGAGCCAAAAGTGGGCAGTGGAAACGTTACAAGGACACCATGAAAGCCTCCCTGATAAAGTGCAACATCCCCACTGACACCTGGGAGTCCTTAGCCAAAGACCGACCTAAGTGGAGGAACGCATCTGGGAGGGCACTGAGCACCACGAGTCTCGTCGCCAAGAGCATGCAGAAATCAAGTGCAGGCAGTGGAAAGAGCGTGCGGCAAACCAGTCCCACCCACCCCTTCCCTCAACGACTGTCTGTCCCACTTGTGACAGGGACTGTGGTTCTCGTATTGGACTGTACACCTACCGAAGAACTCATGTTAAGAGTGGAAGCAAGTCTTCCTTGATTCCGAGGGACTGCCTATGATGATGATGACCTTTCACTGAACTGGGCGCGCCAATGTTGCTGCTGCAAAGCCATATAATCACATACAACAAAAAATAAAATGGTTTTGATAAAATAAGATTTTTTCACTGTGCATTTAGAACTCAAAGAAGGAAAACAAACTAATTACTCACCTGTATAATTTATTTTTGGCTTGTGACAAAACAGACCCTGGTGCACTCAAGTCCACCACTGATTTTTTTTAAATCAATTATTACCAAGATAATTTAAATCTGAGAAGTTTATGTGGGTGCTCCTTTTTCTCTCAGTCATTTTCAAATTAATAGTTTTAGTTACTAGTGAAATTTGCAAGGTAACATTTCATAAAGCATGCAGTTGATCCTCTGGATGATTATAGGTTAAGGTTGTGTCCACATAACAGGAAGTCAGAATTAATAATCTTGCATGTCATCGAAATAAAGAGCTGAATAATAAAAAAGTATGATAATTTTAAATTAAAAGGTTTTTTGAATATGAAATCTAAGCACAATACAATTTAAAAAAAACTGTACTGCTAGTTTGTAGTGCCTCTACTACTGCTCTGCCTTAGACCAGCTAACTTAGCATACACACTAATCAAACCTCATTATGGTCTGTATGACTCAGTACATTAAGGTGCCAGGAAGCACCATGTTACTTTCTAAATACCTTGGGGACTAAATTCAATAGCCCTTGAAAACAGGCGCAGGTATCGCGATGCACGATTAGCAAGCTTCGTGCTGCCTGCTAATTTAAATGATTTTAGCGTGCAGGCAGCGCTAACCGAGCTGCTGAGTGGCTGCATATCTGAGCAGGGGGCCAAATTTGTGACAGGCTAGCACCAGTTAAAGCTAGCCTGCACTACTTGAAGCCAGCCTGCACCATTTAAAAGAGAGGTGCATTTTGGCTGGAGCAGCTGCTGGAACTGTTTGGGGAAGAGAGTCTGACCTGCAAGAGTGACTAATGGTGCAACAGGGGAGAGTGTCTTCTCCAAGGTTCTCAGTCGCTGCACTGGAGGTCTTGGTGGAGGTGGTGGACAGGAGGAGAAGTGTCCTCTATCCACAGGAGGCTTGGAGGATCTCCAGACAAACTCTGCGAAGGCAGTGAGAGCAGATAGCGGTGGCGGTCAATGCCAGGAGTCAAGCCCCGAGGACCTGGATGCAGTGCTGCAAGAAGTTCCATGACCTTACACAAGTGGTCAAGGTCAGTGAATTCATCTTCAAATGCCATATCCCACCAACTGCATCACGAGCCTCACACACTGCTCAATGCACCATACATCCTCCCCCAAAATCACTCACCTACTAACAATCTCATCAAACAGGACTCATACCCCACATTCATGGCTTCACCTCATCCCCACACGCGTAGCACTGCTGCAAGCCTCACACCCACATCTCACAGCCTGCGCAGACTGACAGTTATTCAATCAGGGCAGACACATCACCCAAACATATTGCACCATATTCACTGACATACTTTCCTCTCTCTTGTGAGACAAGTTGGCGCATAACTGGAGGCAGCAGGAGCTAACCGGTGGGGGAGAGGCACGACTGTATGACCTTACTTTGATGGAGGAGACTGTGGTCGCCATCATTGGAGCAGCTGTGGCCAGCGGTGGGGCTGAAACCATTAAAAACGACGGTATCTTCAAACCCAATGCTCCTTCTCACATCTCACAATGTCATTTGATTTAAGAGGTGTAAGCATGCACCTCTTACTTCCCCCCTCCCCACACCACAACCCTACGCTTGTGCCTTTGTCCTTTCAGATACCCAAGAACAGCAACCTGGCCAGCCAGTAGTGGAAGAGCAACATGTGGAAGAGGAAGAAGGCAGAGATGAAGACGACACAGCACTCTCACTTGATTTCACTCTCGCAGTCACCAGCTCAAACACTGACACGCCGCGTAATTTGGAGGATAGTTTAGACACGAGTTCTGCACGGTTAGACTCCTGGCACGAGTGGTCTGCAGCCAGGGCAGGGGGATATGATAGTGCAGGTGGCAATTCCCTGGAGGGTGAGGTCACACACGAGTTCTGCTGCAGAGGACTCAGATGAGCAATTCGATGGAGCAGGCTACAGAAGAAGACTGATGGGTATGCACAATGAAATGTCAAGGAACATGGAGGAGTCCTGTACCAACTTGGCACAGGGCTTTGCGCAGAGTTTGGAGCCCATCCTTTCCAACGAGGAACTGGTGGACAACTCCGTTCGCACACTTGTGGACCCAACCATGATGCAGTGTCTGATGGCCGATGTCTCAGCTTCCATTGCAACACACACAAAAGCCACCTAACACCCGAGTGCTACAGCGGAAGCTCAGAGTGAAGTCATGTAAGGTCAGCTTTCTGACATGCAAGCTCAGACTGGTTTGTCGTGGTGGCTCAAATGCAGATGGCACAGCAGAGTGCTTCAGAATGAAGACATCACAACTGCGGCCAGGATACTGGGCATTCACCTGCATGATTCACTGAGTATGGTCTCACACCAGCTGGATGTTGAGGTAGTGGAATTCCCTCTCGGTTGTTGTACATCTCAGAGTTTACATGCGGCACCCGCAATGCGATGCAAGTGCAGTAAGTGGCCTCCTGCACAATGGAGAAGACTGCAATCCTCGCGAAGCCACGTGCTTCTCTGCCTGCTGCTGCTCTGGCCAGAGAGAATGAAATGTATTCAGCTCTTTTGGAATACAGTGCCTCAGTTACCTCCCTTATGCAACAGTGGACAGCAAATTGGGAGAAGTTGCAAGTATCTCCTGCTCCAGTCTGGAAAGAGCCTGTGCATTAACGTTCATGGGAATCTTCCCAGCCACTGGCAATGCGGGTCCTTGCCCTGCTTTAAGGTTGCAGTTGTGGCTGCAGCAGTTGGCAGATTTCAGTAAGGACAGTTAGTGAAGCACAGACAACTGACACACTGTTCCTCACTGCAGCTCAGGTAGAAGTATTGCTCCCTGAACACTCTGGATGGATATGGTCTCCTGCTGAGAGCCCTTCTCCCCCCTCTTCCAGCAGCTTGTCCTGCTCTGTGTTGCCTCTGTTCATTCTCCCTGTCATGCTGTAGGCCAAGGGGACTGCCGACTAGTGCACCCATGTCTGGGAACAGGTGGTCTGTGCAGAATCGTTGCAGTCAGGTCAAAGTCCGTCAGCACTTGCCAAACCACTCCCTGTAGATTGAGCAACTTTAAAGTACTCTAGAAACCACCAAACACTTTTACAAATTCAGCAACAGCCAGCAGAAATCAATCAGTAACTAACCTGTAAGTAGTTGATGATCCCTTTAAAAAGCACTGCTGGGGGTCCCTTCCTGCTGCTGAATGTGTGTTCAGCTGTGCGCATTTAGAGAGGGTGTTAGCTGGAGCGTTGAGTTCTAAGATGGCAGCGCTAGCGTCAAATCAGCGTTGCATGCTGACTGATTTCACGATCGGCCTACTCTGCAAACTTCAAGCAGAATCTCTCTGTGCACGTGCTAACATCCTCCCCAAATTGGCGTCTGGCGCAACCCGCACCAGAAGAGTGCGTGAGCGCAACGGACGCCATGTTGAAACCTAAATGCTGAATTTTGCGGCCCTTTATTTTCAGAAAAAAATGATAGCTTAAGGTCTATTCTAAACAGCCAAAAGGAGCGTGGGAGAGAAAGTGGGCGTTCTCATGTTTAACACATACAAGCCAGAGGATGTGTGTATGTTACAAAGGAAGGGAAGGGCACAGGGAGGGGCAAAACCATGATGGGATTTAAATTTAGATGTTGGGTAAGCGGGAGGCTATGTAGGTCAGCAAGCGCAATAGGTGAGTGGGATGGAGAAAAGATATGGCCAGCAGATTTTGGATGAGCTGAAAATTACAGAGGGTGGAGGCCAGGCATCAGAATAGTTATCTGGAGATGAGAAAGGCAATAATGAGGGTTTCAGTGGCAGATGGGCTGAGGCAGGGGTGGGGGAGGGCGATGTTATGGAGGTGAAAGCAGGAGGTCTTTGTGATGGAGTGTATGAGGCCAGAAATACATCAAGTATTGCTCTAGTGCACCTCCAAGAGTCAAATAGCTTGTCAATACCCTTTATCAATGCTCACACAATAATCACCACTTTGGCAAGTTACCTGAAAGCAACTGGTGCCAGTGGAACCATATTCTTGCAAAGAGTAAATTACTTCAGGAATGAGAAAATTAGCAAGGAATACCTCCACAAGAAACGAGCGCACCAACAAGCTCCAGGACAAATGGTCAGATACATGATTCAAAACGGTTATGTCACTGATCATCTAGATCATTTTTGCTTCTTAGGCCCCCCTCCCATGTTATAAAAATTCCACAGACCCCCCATAATACAAGCAATTTTTCTGCATATAAATTAGTTATACAAGTAAACATATTTATTTATTATTTGTGTTTTACTTACATAATGTGACTAATTAGGAAGAGAAATTCCAATCATGTATTAACCCCACCCCCTTTATTCGATAATTGGATATTAGATGCAATTTTATTTTTCCACTGCCATCAAACTAACACAGGATATGACCTGAACCAGGCCCTAAACCCCAGCATTACTGACACCCACCAGAGTGAATGGGTGTAAAAAGGAATCTCTCCTTTGGTGACTCTATTGTAATTGCTAGTTATTTATTATTCACTGGCTGCTGCTCCTTACCAAATGAATTGAGGAAATCCACAGAGATTGGAGCACAAAAATCTCGGCTGACACTCCAGTGCAGTACTGAGGGAGTGCTGCACTGTCGGAGATACCGTTAAACTGAAGCTGGCTGCTCTCCGAGGTGGACGTAAAAGATCCCATAACACTATTTGAAAGAGCAGGGGCTGTTATCCCTGGTAGCCTGGCCAATATTTATTCCTAATCAACATTAATAAAAAGAATACACTGCTGTTTGTGGGAGCTTGTTGTGTGCAAATTGGCTGCCATGTTTCCTACATTACACATCAGTGACTATACTTCAGAAAGCACTCTATTGGCTGTAAAGCGCTTTGGGATATCTTGAGGTAGTGAAAGGCAATATATAAATGCAAGTCTTCTTTTTTTCTTTTAGATGCTGCTGGTGATAACCTCAATGTATTCCCTGTTGGCCCAGTCCTGGTGTATCTCTGCACCGGATTGCCCTGCCCTGCCATGTTTGAAGCACAATGGCGTCCACTGAACTGACCCCACCTGTAATCACTGCGCTGATTTGGCTTTGCCTTGCCCATCCAAAGCGCTGAATAAACCAAACACCCAGATTGGCCACATCTATCCCAGAAGTGCGAGTTAGGCAAAGATTATTGGTCAGGAAGGTGGCGGATTGAGACAATGGATCAAACAAGAGTTTGTATTGGCTAAAAGTGAAGGAGGGCTCAGACTTTTGGATCAAAAGAAGAATCTTATTGGTTAATTGATTAACCAGAGGTTACATCTGGATTTCGATTGGTTCCATTTAAGAAGCAACGAGAAATAGGATTGGTTTAACTTGGGTTAGCGTTATTTTGGTGTACCCCTTAAAACCTTCTTGCGGACCGCCGGTTGAGAACCCTTGATCTAGATTACACGGCTATGACATTTTGAATGGGTTGATGGATCTTGATAATGATTTCCCCCCCATGTGCTCTGGTAAAGTCAATGAAGGGCCAGTGTCTGCTCCCTTTTGCAGATATCTCAGTCTTGGTAAATGATCTCCAAAGAAATGATAAAGATCAGCTAACTGTAAATATTTACAATTATTTTTCTGACCAAAGAGCTTCATTTCACAACAAACACTTCTATAGTGCCTTTAATATGGAGCAACATCCCAAGATGCTTCACAGAGGTATAAGAAAAGAAAAATGGAGATACTAGGAGGGATGATCAAAAGTTTGGTCAAAGATGCAGGTTTTAAGGAGGGTCTTAAAGGAGGAAAACATGGAAAGCAGTTAGGTTTAGGCCAAAATTCCAGTGCATGGGCCCTAGGTGGTTGAAGGTACAGCCTTCTATGGTGGGGTAAAGGAAGGGGCAGATGCACAAGGCTAGAGAGAGAGGAACAGAGTTTGGGGACAGATTGGTGTAGTGCTGGAGATGGTTATAAGTTAGGCAGTGGCGAGGCCATCGAAGGATTTAAACATAAGGATGAGAATTTAAAATTGAAGGTATGGGGAACCAATATAGATCAGGCAGAACAGGGCTGATGGGCGAGTAGGACTTGATGTGAGATTGGATATACCCTCAGTAAAGTTGGATGAGCTGAAGTTTATGGAGGGAGGAGGCTGGCCAGAAGACCATTAGAATAGTTTCCTGGAAAGTCATGGATGAGAGGCCTTCAGCTGCAGCTGAATTAAGGCGGAGGCAGATGATGTTACAGAGGTGGAAGTAGGTGGTATTTGTGAGGAGCGATATGGGGTCAGAAGCTCAGTTGGGGTGGAACAACAGGTTGCAGACAGTCTGGTTCGACTCAAGAAGTGTCCAGGGAGGAAGATTGAGTTGATGACAAGGGTATGGCATTTTTGGTGGTGGATTAAGATGATGACTTCAGTTTTCCCAATGTTTAGCTGGATAAAATAATGAATTGTCCCAGACAAGTAGTGTGAAAGCATAAAAACTATGGAGGGATCAAAATAGGTGGATGACAGGTAGAGTTGGATGCCAGTTCACATATGGAAGCTGACCCATGTCTGCAGACGATGTTGCCCAGGAGCTGCTTTTAGAAAGGGTAGAGAAGGGGGCCAAAGATAGATCCTCCAGGGATTCCAAATGTGATGATGGGAAGTGGTAGAGAAAGGAAAGCTACAGAGCGGAACACAGTACTCCAGGTGTGGTCTAACCAGAGCTTTGTATATCTGCAGCATGATTTCTAATCTCTTGTATTCTAGTTCTCTAGATATAAAGGCCAATATTCAGTTAGCCTTTTTAATTATTTTTGTACCTCTCCATTACATTTTAATGATCTATGTACATGGACTCCTAAGTCTCTATCGACCTCCACTGCTTTTAGCTTTTCACCATTTAGAAAGTACTCTGATCTATTCTTTTTAGTCCAAAGTGGATGACCTCATTCTTGCCTATATTGAAATCCATTTGCCACAGTTTTGCCCACTTAATCTATTATATATGTGTCTCTGTAGTGTCTATATAAAATACCAACTTGGATGCAACATACTTTTTTATGCCTTGTCAAAAATTTACCAGATTGGGGATAAAGAGAGACCGAAAAGGCTGGCAGGGCAACAGTTTATCAAGGCTGGGGAATCTAGAACCAGGGATCACAGTCTCAGAATAAGGGGTTGGTATTTAGGACTTAGATACAGAGCAATTTCTTCACTAAGAGGGTGGTGAATCTTTGGAATTCTCTACCCCAGAGGGCTGTGGATGCTCAGTTGTTGAGTATATTCAAGACAGAGATCAATAGATGTTTAGATACTAAGGGAATCAAGGGATATGGGGATAGTGAGGGAAGGTGGAGTTGATGTAAAAGATCAGCCATGATCTTATTGAATGGTGGAGCAGGCTCAAAGGGCCAAATGGTCTACTCCTGCTCCTATTTCTTATGTAAAGAGATTGAGATGGCCAAATTATACAAACTTGATTTGCATTATAGCAAGTTCAGGTTCACTGAGCAGTAGCACATGTGGCTAGACATAAGCTTTGAAGCACCCATCAAGACAGCAATAGGATTTAATGGCACAGACTTACTGGCATCAGGGAAGTAGTGTTGCCAGTGAAATGGAGGAAGATGGATGTATTTGAACCTAGCTTTCCATACTGGCATTGACAAGTCTGTATAGTATAAAATTTAACATTGCTGACCCGTGCTCTTTGACTGTTTTGTAATCTAAACATCGACAGCTACCCTAATGTCTTCAACTGAAAAGGCTCACTAGTTTTTTTTTAAATGGAAACACCAAGCACCACAAATGTCTTCTGTACAAGATATAACACATACCAGGTTATGCATGTAGAATAATGAAAATGGCCATGAATCTTGGGACCTGCAAGCAATGTTCTGTCCAGAACTACCCAAAGTGAGTAGCATTTTAACCAAATGATGCAAACCTTGTGGCAGTGAAAACACTGCGTCAGGGTAACTCCCTGACTCATGCACCTTTGTTAACTTTTACTTTAGAATAAAGTAGTTAAAGATATGGATCTCTAGAATCCTCCATAGTTGTTGGAGCTATAAAATAACAGAAATCAAACCTGATGTTTTCCTGTACCTTTGAAACTTTTTAAAATGCAGTAACTTTAGCGTCATGTTGGCTGTCAGTTCTCTGCTCTACATGTTTTCGAACAATCGCAATTAAAACACTTATGAATTATAGGGGGGAAGACAGTCTCCATTACTTGTGCATCTGATGAGACAAGGTCCTACTTGCTGAACAGATTGTTGAATGCAATCTCAAGGGATAGCACTACTTTTTTCTGGCTCTCAGGTTCTGAAAAGTTTAACTCTTTCTTGATCAAAAAGAAAGCTACTTTTGATATATGTAGTTTATCATCATCTTCTTAGGCAGTCCTTCGGAGTCGAGGATAACTTGCTTCCACATTAAAAATGAGTTCTCAGGTGACTGAAGAGTCCGATGCTGGACCCACAGTCTCTGTCACAGGTGGGACAAATGGTGGTTGAAGGAACAGGTGGGTGGGGTGTCTGGGTTGCTGCATGCTCCTTCTGCTGTCTACGCTTGGCTTCAGCTTGCTCTCGGTGTTGAGACGCAAGGTGCTCAGCGCCTGCCCGGATGCTCTTCCTCCACTTTGGCCGGTCTTGGGCCAGGGATCCCAGGTGTCGGTGGGGATGTTGCACTTTTTCAAGGAAGCTCTGAGGGAGTCCTTGAAGCATTTCCTCTGCCCCCCTGGGGCTTGCTTGCCGTGTCGGAGCTGAGTAGACCACTTGCTTTGGGAGTTTAGTGTCAGGCATGTGGACAATGTGGCCCGCCCAACGGAACTGATCGTGCGTAGTCAATGCTTCGATGCTGGGAATATTGGGGCCTGAGCGAGAACACTGACGTTGGTGCACCTATCCTGCCAATAGATTTGCAGGATCTTGCGGAGGTAGTGCTGGTGGTACTTCTCCAGCGTTTTGAGGTGTCTGTTGTATATAGTCCTCGTCTCTGAGCTATATAGGAGGGCGGGTATCACTACTGCCTTGTAGACCATGAGCTTGGTGCCGGGTTTGAGGTCCTCCTTCATTGGTCTTCAAACACTCTCTTCCTCAGGCAACCGAAGGCTGCACTGACACAGTGAAACAGAAACATAGAAAATAGGTGCAGGGGTAGGCCATTCGACCCTTCGAGCCTGCACCACCATTCAATGAGATCATGGTTGATCATTCCTTCAGTACCCCTTTCCTGCTTTATCTCCATACCCCTTGATCCCCTTAACCATAAGAGCCATATCTAACTCCCTCTTGAATATATCCAGTGAACTGGCATCAACTACTCTCTGCGGTAGGGAATTCCACAGGTTAACAACTCTCTGAGTGAAGAACTTTCTCCTCATCTCTGTCCAAAATGGCCTACCCCTTATCCTAAGTCTATGTCCCCTGGTTCTGGACTTCTCCAACATCGGGAACATTCTTCCCGCATCTAGCCTGTCCAGTCCCGTCAGAATCTTATATGTTTCTATGAGATCCCCTCTCATCCTTCTAAACTCCAGTGAATAAAGGCCCAGTTGATCCAGTCTCTCCTCATATGACAGCCCAGCCATCCCTGGAATCAGTTGGGTGAACCTTCGCTGCACTCCCTCAATAGCAAGAACGTCCTTCCTCAGATTAGGAGACCAAAACTGAACACAATATTACAGGTGAGGCCTCACTAAGGCCCTGTACAACTGTAGTAAGACCTCCCTGCTTCAATATTCAAATCCCCTAGCTATGAAGGCCAACATACCATTTGCCTTCTTTACCGCCTGCTGTACCTGCGTGCCCACTTTAAGTGACTGATGTACCATGACACCCAAGTTTCGCTGCACCTCCCCTTTTCCTAGTCTGCCGCCATTCAGATAATATTCTGCCTTCGTGTTTTTGCCCCCAAAATGGATAACCTCACATTTATCCACATTATACTGCATCTGCCATGCATTTGCCCACTCACCTAACCTGTCCAAGTCACCCTGCAGCCTCTTAGCGTCCTCCTCACAGCTCACACCGCCACCCAGTTTAGTGTCATCTGCAAACTTGGAGATATTACACTCTATCCCTTCATCCAAATCGTTAACGTATATTGTAAAGAGCTGGGGTCCCAGCACTGAGCCCTGCGGCACTGCACTAGTCACTGCCTGCCATTCTGAAAAGGACCCGTTTATCCCGACTCTCTGCTTCCTGTCTGCCAACCAGTTCCCTATCCACGTCAGTATATTACCCCCAATACCATGTGCTTTGATTTTGCACAACAATCTCTTGTGCGGGACCTTGTCAAAAGCCTTCTGCAAGTCCAAATACACCACATCCACTGCTTCTCCCTTGTCCACTCTGCGAGTTACATCCTCAAAAAACTCCCCACTACTGATGTCAAGCTAACCGGTTTATAATTGCCCATTTTCTCTCTCCCTCCTTTTTAAAAAAGTGGTGTTACATTAGCCACCCTCCAGTCCATGGGAACTGATCCAGAGTCGATAGACTGTTGGAAAATGATCACCAATGCATCCACTATTTCTAGGGCCACTTCCTTGAGCACTCTGGGATGCAGACGATCAGGCCCCGGGGATTTATCGGCCTTCAATCCCATCAATTTCCCTAACACAATTTCCTGCCTAATAAGGATATCCTTCAGTTCCTCCTTCTCACTAGACCCACTGTCCCCTAGTACCTTCGGAAGGCTATTTGTATCTTCCTTCGTGAAGACAGAACCGAAATATTTGTTCAATTGGTCTGTCATTTCTTTGTTCCCCATTATAAATTCACCTGAATCCGACTGCAAGGGACCTACGTTTGTCTTTACTAATCTTTTTCTCTTCACATATTCATAGAAGCTTTTGCAGTTTTTATATTCACTGCAAGCTTCCTCTCGTACTCTATTTTCCCCCTCTTAATTAAACCCTAAGGGTTTTAAATTTCTCCCAGTCCTCAGGTTTGTTGCTTTTTCTAGCCAATTGATATGCCTCTTCCTTGGCTTTAACACTATCCTTAATTTCCTTTGTTATCCATGGTTGAGCCACCTTCCCAGTTTTATTTTTACTCCAGACAGAGATGTACATTTGCTGAAGTTCATCCATGTGATCTTTAAATGTTTGCCATTGCTTATCCACCATCAACCCTTTGAGTCTCGTTTGCCAATCTATTCTAGCCAATTCACGCCTCATAACGTCGAAGTTACCTTTCCTTAAGTTCAGGACCCTAGTTTCCGAATTAACTTTGTCACTCTCCATCTTAATAAGGAATTCTACCATATTATGGTCACTTTTCCCCAAGGGGCCTCGCACAACAAGATTGCTAATTAGTCCCCTCTCATTACACATCACCCAGTCTAGGATGGCCAGCTCCCTGGTTAGTTCCTCTACATATTGGTCGAGAAAACCATCTCTAATACACTCCAGGAAATTCTCCTCCACCGCATTGCTACCAGTTAGGTTCGCCCAATCAATGTGTAGATTAAAGTCGCCCATGATTACTGCTGTACCTTTATTGCACACATCCCTTATTTCATGTTTGATGCTGTCCCCAACCTCACTACTACTATTTGGTGGTCTTTACACAACTCCCACTAGCTTTTTCTGCCCTTTGGAATTCCGCAGCTCCACCATACCGATTCCACATCATCCACGCTAATGTCCTTCCTTACAATTGCATTGATTTCATCTTTAACCAGCAATGCCACCCCGCCTCCTTTTCCTTTCTGTCTATCCTTCCAAAATGCTGACTACCCTTGGATGTTGAGTTCCCAGCCTTGGTCCCCCTGGAGCCATGTCTCCATGATGCCAATTACATCATATTCTGTTAACTGCTGTCTGCGCAGTTAATTCATCCACCTTATTCCGAGTACTCCTCGCACTCAGGCTTGTTTTTTTAAAACACACTTTGCCCCTTCAGAATTTAGCTGTAATGTGGCCCTTTTTGTTTTTTTGCCTTGGGTTTCTCTACCCTCCACTTTTACTATTCTCCTTTCTATATTTTGCTTCTGACTCCATTTTATTTCCATCTGTCTCCCTGCATAGGTTCCCATCCCCCTACCATATTAGTTTAACTCCTCCCCAACAGCACTAGCAAACACTCCCCCCAGGACATTGATTCCGGTCCTGCCCAGGTGCAGACCATCTGCTTTGTACTGGTCCCATCTCCCCCAGAACCGGTTCCAATGTCCCAGGAATTTGAATCCCTCCCTTCTGCACTACTCCTCAAGCCACGTATTCATCTGAGCTATCCTGCAATTCCTACTCTGACTAGCACGTAGCACTGATAGCAATCCTGAGATTACTACTTTTGAGGTCCTACTTTTTAATTTAGCTCCTCGCTCTCTAAATTCACCTCGTAGGACCTCATCCCGTTTTTTACCTATGTCATTGGTACCTATATGCACCACGACAACTGGCTGTTCACCCTCCATTTTCATAATGTCCTGCACCCGCTCCGAGACATCCTTGACCCTTGCATCAGGGAGGCAACATACCATCCTGCAGTCTCGGTTGCGGCCGCAGAAACGCCTATCTATGCCCCTTACAATTGAATCCCCTATTACTATTGCTCTCTCACTCTTTTTCCTGCCCTCTCACTCTTTTTCCTGCCCTCCTGTGCAGCAGAGCCAGACATGGTGCCATGAACTTGGCTGCTGCTGCTTCCCTCTGATGAGTCATCCCCCTCAACAGTACTCAAAGCGGTGTATCTGCTTTGCAGGGGGATGACCGCAGGGAATCCCTGCACTACCTTCCTTGCACTGCTCTTCCTGTTGGTCTTCCATTCCCTATCTGGCTGTGTACCCTTGACCTGCGGTACGACCAACTCACTAAACGTGCTATTCACATCATTCTCAGCATCGTGCGTGCTTCAGAGTGAATCCACCCGCAGCTCCAGTTCCGCAAGGCGGTTCGTCAGGAGCTGGAGGCGGACACACTTCCTGCACACGTGGACTGGCGGCGTCCCTGATTTCCCACATAGTACAGGAGGAGCATAACACGTATCCGAGCTCTCCTGCCATGACTTAACCCTTACATACACTTAAATTGGCAACAACAATGGTAAATGTTATTTACTGATAAAGAAAAGAAAAAGAACAACTACTTACCAATCACCAGCCAATTACTTACCCCCCTGGCTGTGATGTCACCTTTCGATTTCTTTCTACTTCTTTTTTGCCTTCTCCCTGTATCTGCACAAGCACGCCTTTTATAGGCCTCTGCCGATCCCTGGACTCACGCCTCAGCGACCACGAACTCCCGCTGCCTCTCGCGGCCTTTTATAGGCCTCTGCCGATCCCCGGACTCACGCCTCAGCGACCATGAACTCCCGCTGCCTCGCGGGGCCTTTATAGGCCTCTGCCGATCCCCGGACTCACGCCTCAGCCACCACGAACTCCTGCTGCCTTTATAGGCCTCTGCCGATCCCCGGACTCACACCTCAGCGGTGTTGGACCTCGTTGTCTGTGTCTGCCCTTATTGACGCGAGTGTCCTCGACTCCATCCTGCAGCATGCTACTCATCACCATCTCAGTACAACCCCAGCCCGGCATGAGGTAGAAAAGGCCATCCGTCAGCTGAAGAATATCAAGACATCAGAAGCAGATGGAATATCCATCGAAGCACTAAAACATGGCGGAGATGCACTAATGACGCGAATACATGACCTTATTTCTCTTATCTGGAAGGAGGAGAGCATTCCAGGAGATCTCAGACGCCGTAATCGTGACCATCTTCAAGAAAGGTGACAAGTCCGACTGCGGTAACTACAGAAGAGTTTCCCTGCCGTCGGTCACAGGGAAAGTCATTGCAAGAATCCTCCTCAATCGTCTTCGCCCTGTGGCTGAAGAGCTCCTCCCAGAGTCGCAATGCGGATTCTGCCTACGAAGGGGTACAACGGACATGATCTTCACCGCGCGGCAGTTATGAGAGAAATGCAGGGAACAGCACTAACCCTTGTACATGGCCTTCTTTGACCTCACAAAGGCCTTCGACACGGTCAACCTTGAGGGATTATGGAGCGTCCTCCTCCATTTCGGCTGCCCTCAAAAGTTTGTCACCATCCTTCACATGCTCCACGATGACATTATGCAAGCTATGATCCTGATCCGGGATCCACCACAGACCCAATTGATGTCCGGACCGAGGTCAAGCAAGGCTGCGTCATCGCACCAACGCTCTGCTCGATCTTTCTTGCTGAAATGCTCCAACTTAACCTCAGCAAACCCCCTGGAGTGGAGCTAAGTTATAGAACAAATGGGAATCTGTTCAACCTCCACCGCCTCCAGGTCAGATCCAAGGTCGTCCCATCCTCTGTCATTGAACTACAGTACGCCGACAACGCTTGCGTCTGCGCACACTTGGAGGCTGAACTCCAAGCCATCGTCAACATCTTCACCGAGGCAAACGAAAGCATGGGTCTTATGCTAAACATCCGTAAGACAGAGGTCCTCTACCAACCTGATCCCGCCACACAGCACTGCCCCTCAGTTAGTTTATCTATTAAATTGGAGTATCATATCAAGAATGGCTTCTGAGCCGTGCTGATGTTAAGCTATCTGGCATGGTAAGTAGACCCTTTCTAAGAAAGGATCACTTTATCAGCCAAAGAGCAATCCAAAATTAATCCCACTGCTCTCTCTCTCCCTATAGCCTTGTATTTTTCTCTGCTTCAAATATTTATCCAATTTTTCTTGAAAAGATGCAGTGCTGCCTGCCTCAACCTTTCCCTGTGGCAAAGCATTTCATGCTCCAACAACTCCCTGATTAAATACATTTCTCCTTCGTTCTCTCCTTACTCTCGGTGGAGGTCTGGAGGAAAACCAGGAGATGATGATCTTTATTCTTCTTAAGCAACTGTCTGTACTCTGTTTAACTTTGAAGAATCACATAGCAATCAGCCACAGGCTAAACAAAGAAAACTCTGTCACGATAAAAAATCTGTAAATCCTTATAAAGATTTCCCCAAATATTCTTTATGACTCTTTACACTAACAGCGGTAGTTGCAAGTCTCGAGAGATGTGGTCTTCAAAATCACTCATCTGCTTAGAAACTTGGGGCTAGAAATGGGCCAGGATTGCGCCCGTTTTAATGCAATTTTTTGATGTTAAAAAAATTTACTGTAATTTTCCGATATTGGCCAGTGGTTTAAGGCTGGCGTTAAAAAATAATGACTGCCCTTTTTCGTAACCGTTTTTGTGACATCACTCGGTGTTAAATACTCCAATAGCGGCGCTTTTGAAAAATTGGCAAATATCGTCATTCTTAAATACCGCCACAAAAATGCAGGCATTATCATGTCGGATTCACAGCAAAATCGGTGCCTAACGGAGTTACAGTTCAGTGAATTAAAGCATTTGGAGGGAAGGCTGCGTTTTACAATGAGGTTTTTGAGAGTTTATACTTTGTTTTTAAGGACATTGAAAAGAATGGGGCCGATGCTTTCTCTGCCATTATTGCTGGCTGCTTTTGCCATCAAACAGAGACCTAGAAGGCGGCTTATTCGACAGCATTATCAGCGTAATCAAGGAGGTTACAGACTTATGGGGAGGAGGCCTTAACCCCAATGAGTTTTCAGGGAGCAGCGCTCATACCTGCACCTGTCTGAGGCACAGTGCGTTAGAAGGTTGCGTTTTCGAAAAGAGGTGGTCAGAGAGATATGCCAGCTCATAAAGGCAGACATACAGCCTTCAAGTGTGAGGAAGACTGCACTGCCCGTCGAGGTGAAGGTGACTGCGGCATTTGCCTTCTATGCCTCCGGCTACTTTCAAACATCAGCAGGGGACATATGCTCCATCTCGCAGTTTGTTACATTCGCCAGATGACTGCTGCACTGCTTGCACACAGGAAGGACTTCATCAGCTTACCAATGATCAGTGAGGCACAGAATGAGAAGGCTACAGGCTTTGCATGAATTACTGGCTTCTCCAAGGTACAGGCTGCTATTACATAGAAACATAGAAAATAGGTGCAGGAGCAGGCCATTCAGCCCTTCTAGCCTGCACCGCCATTCAATGAGTTCATGGCTGAACATGAAACTTCAGTACCCCATTCCTGCTTTCTCGCCATAACCCTTGATCCCCCGAGTAGTAAGGACTTCATCTAACTCCCTTTTGAATATATTTAGTGAATTGGCCTCAACTACTTTCTGTGGTAGAGAATTCCACAGGTTCACCACTCTCTGGGTGAAGAAGTTTCTCCTCATCTCGGTCCTAAATGGCTTACCCCTTATCCTCAGACTGTGACCCCTGGTTCTGGACTTCCCCAACATTGGGAACATTCTTTCTGCATCTAACCTGTCTAAACCCGTCAGAATTTTAAACGTTTCTATGAGGTCCCCTCTCATTCTTCTGAACTCCAGTGAATACAAGCCCAGTTGATCCAATCTTTCTTGATAGGTCAGTCCCGCCATCCCGGGAATCAGTCTGGTGAACCTTCGCTGCACTCCCTCAATAGCAAGAATGTCCTTCCTCAAGTTAGGAGACCAAAACTGTACACAATACTCCAGGTGTGGCCTCACCAAGGCCCTGTACAACTGTAGCAACACCTCCCTGCCCCTGTATTCAAATCCCCTCGCTATGAAGGCCAACATGCCATTTGCTTTCTTAACCGCCTGCTGTACCTGCATGCTAACCTTCAATGACTGATGTACCATGACACCCAGGTCTCGTTGCACCTTCCCTTTTCCTAATCTGTCACCATTCAGATAATAGTCTGTCTCTCTGTTTTTACCACCAAAGTGGATAACCTCACATTTATCCACATTATACTTCATCTGCCATGCATTTGCCCACTCACCTAACCTATCCAAGTCACTCTGCAGCCTAATAGCATCCTCCTCGCAGCTCACACTGCCACCCAACTTAGTATCATCCGCAAATTTGGAGATACTGCATTTAATCCCCTCGTCTAAATCATTAATGTACAATGTAAACAGCTGGGGCCCCAGCACAGAACCTTGCGGCACTCCACTAGTCACTGCCTGCCATTCTGAAAAGTACCCGTTTACTCCTACTCTTTGCTTCCTGTCTGACAACCAGTTCTCAATCCACGTCAGCACACTACCCCCAATCCCATGTGCTTTAACTTTGCACATTAATCTCTTGTGTGGGACCTTGTCGAAAGCCTTCTGAAAGTCCAAATATACCACATCAACTGGTTCTCCTTTGTCCACTTTACTGGAAACATCCTCAAAAAATTCCAGAAGATTTGTCAAGCATGATTTCCCTTTCACAAATCCATGCTGACTTGGACCTATCATGTCACCATTTTCTAGATGCACTGCTATGACATCCTTAATAATTGATTCCATCATTTTACCCACTACTGAGGTCAGGCTGACTGGTCTATAATTCCCTGTTTTCTCTCTCCCTCCTTTTTTAAAAAGTGGGGTTACA
Organism: Pristiophorus japonicus; assembly: GCF_044704955.1. NCBI lineage: Eukaryota > Metazoa > Chordata > Chondrichthyes > Pristiophoridae > Pristiophorus > Pristiophorus japonicus. The sequence continues at coordinate 60,890,614 of NC_091987.1, forward strand.
TTGGCTACCCTCCACTCCATAGGAACTGATCCAGAGTCAATGGAATGTTGGAAAATGACTGTCAATGCATCCGCTATTTCCAAGGCCACCTCCTTAAGTACTCTAGGATGCAGTCCATCAGGCCCTGGGGATTTATCGGCCTTCAATCCCATCAATTTCCCCAACACAATTTCCCGACTAATAAAGATTTCCCTCAGTTCCTCCTCCTTACTAGACCCTCTGACCCCTTTTATATCCGGAGGGTTGTTTGTATCCTCCTTAGTGAATACCGAACCAAAGTACTTGTTCAATTGGTCTGCCATTTCTTTGTTCCCCATTATGACTGCACATCGCTCTGCGAGCATCTTTTCAGGATCCGGAGGTTTATCGAAACTAAAGGGATTCCACTCGCTGAACGTACATATCGTCTGCCACCACTCAGCGCATCATGGCAGTAAATGCAAAATTTCCAGGGTGCATCCATGATGCTTTCATCTTGCACGAGAGCACTGTCTCACAGCTGTTTGAGCATCAGCCAGAAGGCCAGAGCTGGATGCTGGGGGACAAAGGTTATGGGCTCGCCACCTGGCTCATGACCCCTCTCTGCAACCCTCGGACAGAAGCCGAGCATCGCTACAAAAACCGCCATATAGCCACACGTCAAAAAGACAATAGGAGTGCTGATGCAGCACTTCTGATGCCTGGACCACTATGGAGGCTGCCTGCAATACTCCCCTGAGCAAGTCGCTGAGTTCACTGTGGTGCGCTGCATGCTACACAACTTAGCTATTATGAGGAGACAGGATTTGCCACTGGGATTGCAGAACCACCTCAAGAGAGGGGAGGGGGGTGGGGGCTACTGCAAGAGCCTTGCGTCAGCAGCTGATAATTCACCGCTTTGCATGAAGGCTGAACGGCATGTTTCATCATTGACTGCCCACTGTATCCCACCATGTTGACTATTACCCCGTTATTCTGCGAATGAGAAACTGCACAAGTTTGGTTTAGTTGAAAAACTAATTTGAAATTTATTAAACATTTGTACAGTTGTACTCAAGTGCAACTTTCTAAATGTTTATTTTGTAACTTTGATAAAAGTTGTTGAATATTAAACTTTTCAATTGTAAACATCACTTAAATAACAAACCAACCAACAACAACGACTGGTAAGATCGAAAAAAAGAGGGCAAAGCATTTTTTTTTCGTCGCACAAAAACGGCGCAATTTTAATCGCTTTGCCAAATGTTTGGCCATTTTTTTCTTTTTTGGCGTTATTTCAACAGAAGAAAAAAAAAATCATTAAACGCAAACAGCGCCAAAAAACAGTGCTATTGCAATTTGGCCAATTTCTTGGAATCCTAACTGAGAGGAATTTGCATTTATCAAAACTTGAGAGCTTAGTCTGGAACAAAGGAATCTTGGAGATGCCAAAATTGAGACTGCTCCCATAGGTAGATTTGAAGGATGTATTTCTCTTGTGTCCTGACAAGAGAGGGCAGCTCGAGAAGTTCTACCAATGAATGAGTCCATAAGAACTCCTAAGATAAACGCTTTCAATGTTGACAACACTTTGGTTTCTTTGACAGAAGTGGTTAGAATTGGTATAATTTGGCAGCTGGAGGAGATAATGTGGTGGCTACATTTTCAGTTATATTCCTTTCAGAAAACCTCAAGGGGAGAGCTGGGTGTTCTTGCCTGATGTCTTATTTTCTCTTTTTCTCCATAGACATGTTGATAGGAACACTTAGTGAATAGCACTCTTTCCTGTGTCTTTGGTGTTGGTTTCAATCTTGATCAAAAATATTGCTGACTGAAGATGACTGTCCTGCATAGTAGCAAAAGCTGTACTGGAATTGCCAACGAAATTACCCAAGTTCAGTCATAAAAATAGATGCCTTTGTCTCTTCCTTGGAATGTCTTCAGAGCAGTATGTGACCGATAATGGAGGAGGTAGCAAGATCCCTGGATGACCTCAATACCTACATCCTGACCATATAGGATGACCCAGTGTAGTTCAACTAATGAATCTTTCTTGGGATCTACTTGAGAATGTTGTCTGCTTACATTCAGATTCTTATTTGACTTGGAATTGGAGGTATCCTTTTTGAGAGAAATGAAACTCAAAGACCCTCTAACATATGGAAGACTAGATTAAATAGGATGGTTACATTAAATCCTATACTAAGCTTCATACTTTACATAGTATAAGAAGTAGTAATTGATGAGAAATGTCAACATTTCTTGGAAACCATGTGACTGAGATTGCATTTACTGGAACAGAATATTGTGACCCCAAATATCACTGGAGACACAATGTCTGGGTACTAGATGGACATGTTGCCATTGCAACTAGCAAAGTAACTTTGCAACTAGAGCACCGAAGATGCGATGGGCCAGATTTTGCGGTCAGCGATCTCGAAGAAAGCTGCCCACAAAGATTTAGTGGGCTTTGTGGTGTTGACTTCCCCTATTACACCATCAAAAGAGGATTTGTAGCGTCCAGGAGCAGGTTGAGCAGCCAATCAGATTGAAGAATTCTCAGACAACAAACCAGGACATAGAAAGCACTGATTATCATTCACTTTTCAATCATTTCACAGACAGCGAAATAAAGATTGGAACATACACATGGGATTAAGATAGAAGTTGAAATATCAAACAAACTTAAAAAAATTAATTTTTATTATTTTAAAAACCTATGGATTTTTATCATGAAATGGAGAGAATGACACTCCAAGACTTATAAAATTTGTTTTTCAGGGACAGAGCCTGTTCAGCAGTAATTAATACATCATTAAAAACTCATTGTTACACCTCATTCAACAAGACTTAATTTTTCAACGTTATTTTACAAGGACAATAGTGCGTAAAAAGTTGAAGTTGAGGTCGGCGAGTCGGTAAGGCCCTGAGGTCAGTGAGTTGGCAGGTCGGCGAATAGGTAGGCCCTGTGAGGTCGGCGAGTCGGTAAGGCCCTGAGGTCAGTGAGTTGGCAGGTCGGCGAATAGGTAGGCCCTGTGAGGTCGGCGAGTCGGGAGTTTGGAGACCAGGAGTTCGGAAGCCGGTGAGATGAGTTGGTAAGTAGCTCTTTTTTCTCTATTTCTTTTAGGTTTGGAGTTCGGAGGCCAAGGGGTCGGGAGGCCACAGAGGTCGGTGAGTTCGGGAGGCCACTGAGGTTAGTTGGTAAGTAGCTCTCTTTTCTCTATTTCTTTTTAAGTATATTTGAAACTAGATAAGGCTAACTAGAGGGTTAGCAGTGCAGCTCAGTCCCGTGGAGTGCACATCCTGTGGCATGTGGGAAGTCCTGGACGCTTCGTGCAGCCTAGACAACCATAGAAACATAGAAAATAGGTTCAGGAGTAGGCCATTCGGCCCTTCGAGCCTGCACCACCATTCAATCAGATCATGGCTGATCATTCACCTCAATATCCCTTTCCTGCTTTCTCTCCATACCCCTTGATCCCTTTATAGCCATAAGCGCCATATCTAACTCCCTTTTGAATATATCCAATGAACTGGCATCAACAACTCCCAGCGGCAGGAAATTCCACAGGCTAACAACTCTGAGTGAAGAAGTTTCTCGTCATCTCAGTCCTAAATGGATTACCCCTTATCCTTAGACGGTGTCCTCTGGTTCTGGACTTCCCCAACATCGAGAACATTCTTCCTGCATCTAACCTGTCCAGTCCTGTCAGAATTTTATATGTTTCTATCATGTATTCAACTGTCATTGTAACCCATGTATAAGCTGACCTAAGTTGTATACCTTGAGAACACTGACCACAGGGGGCGAACTTGTGGGGGACACTCCTAACCTGAACTTTCCGGTATAAAAGGGGAAGCTCCACCCACTGTCTGCCTCTTGAGGTCTTGGTAATAAAGGTAACTGGTCACAGAGTGATCTTTTCTCAAGTATGGGCCTCGTGTGCATTTATACTGTATAGTAAGGGCATATTATTGGCGACGAGAAACTGAGATTTAAACCACGCGAGCATGGCCATTAGCAGCACAGAAGAGAGGTACTGTGTTGGTGATGATTGGGACGACTTTATTGAGAGACTACAGCAAAGTTTTGTCACTAAGGAACGGTTGGGACAGGATTCGGCCAACAAACGCAGGGCTCATCTCCTGACGGTTTGTGGATCCAGAATGTACTCCCTGATGAAGGACCTTCTAGCACCAGAGAAGCCAGCAGACAAGACGTTCAAAGAGTTCAGTAAGTTGATCAGGGAACACCTTAAACCGGCGAGCAGCATGCACATGGCGAGACACCGGTTTTACACGCACCAGCGGCGAGAAGGGCAAAGTGTTCCAGACTTCGTGGCAGATCTCAGGCGACTGGTGAGCCTATGTAAGTTTCCAGATGCATGCAGAGCGGAGATGCCGCGAGATATTTTTTATTGAGGGCATCGGGCACACTGGAAACTGATTGAGACCAAAGGCTTGACCTTGGAAGCGGCGGCTATGATAGCCCAGACAATTATCTCAGGGGAGGAAGAGACCAGAATGATTTATGGCAAAAATCTTGGCTCAAATGCGGCAAACGACCAGGGAGTCAACATTGTTAACGCGGCACACAGTTCTCTAGGCAGACATGGACAATCAGACATGCCCCAGCATGCAGTCGAACCCAAAGGGGGAATTCAACAGAGACAATGGCTAGCTGAACGGCGATTCATGCCATCGCAATGGACAATACGGCCAGTAATGGGGCCATCAACACCTGTTAATGGTGTGCTTAAGGACAGTTACAGAGATAGTCAGAGAAGATCCACTGGTAATGGACCTTTTGTTTCCAACAACGGGGCCTCCAGCTCATGCTGGAGGTGTGGAGGCAAACACCCAGCTAGAGCTTGCAGGGATCAGCAATATACCTGCAGAAACTGCAATGTCAGCGGTCACTTGGCGCGTATGTGCAGGAAGCCTGCAGCCAGGTTAATGTACGAGGAGGACGGGCCCGATGTAAGCCCTACGAGGCCAAATGAATACTGTGGGAAAATCACTGGAAGCTGAAGTTCAGCGAGTTCATGTGGAGCACATATACAGTTCATATACCAAAACGCCACCGATAATCATGAAAGTGCTCCTCAATGGCATCCCAATATCAATGGAGCTAAACACGGGGGCCAGCCAGTCCCTGATGAGTATCAAACAGTTCGAAAGGTTGTGGGTGTCCAAGGCCAGGAGGCCAAAATTATTGCCGATTGACGCATAGCTATGGACATATACAAAGGAGATTATTCCGGTGCTAGGCAGCGCCACGGTAGTCGTGACCCATAAAGATTCGGAGAACAGATTGCCACTCTGGATTGTACCGGGGGACGGTCCCGCACTACTGGGGAGGAGTTGGCTTGCTGTCATGAACTTGAAATGGGGGCGATGTCAATGCAATTTCTTCTGTGGAGCGAGTATCATACTCACAGGTCCTGGACAAATTTGACTCATTATTTCAACCCGGAATCGGCACTTTCATGGGAACCAAGGTAGTGAGATTCACATAAACCCGGATGCCAGGCCAGTACACCACAAGGCCAGAGCGGTGCCGTACGTGACGCGGGAAAAGATAGAATGCAAATTGGATCGCGTGCTGAGGGAAGGCACCATCTCGCCAGTCGAATTCAGTGACTGGGCGAGCCCGATCGTGTCGGTGCTCAAGGCGGATGGGTCGGTCAGGATATGTGGCGATTACAAGGCCAACATCAATCGGGTGTCACTCCAAGACCAGTACCCGCTACCGAAAGCGGAGGACCTCTTTGCAACGCTATCCGGTGGCAAACATTTTTCAAAATTGGACATGATCTCAGCTTACATGACCCAGGAGCTGGCGAGTGAGTCGAAGAAGCTGACCACCATCACGACACACAAGGGGTTGTTTGAGTAGAACAGATGTCCATTTGGGATTCGTTCGGCTGCCGCGATCTTTCAGCGAAATATGGAAAGCCTCCTCAAGTCGATTCCAAGGATGGTGGTTTTTCAAGACGGCATCCTCATCATGGGTCACGATACTGAAGAACACCTCCACAACCTGGACTGGACCGGGTAGGGCTGCGACTGAAAAAGGCGAAGTGCGTCTTCTTAGCTCCAAAGATAGAATTCCTGGGGAGGAGGGTAGCAGCAGACGGTATCAGACCTACTGCGTCCAAAACGGAAGCGATCCAGAGAGCACCCTTGAGTGTGACATTTTAAATTCAAGCACATCCTCTGCCACGGTGGAAAGTCTACGGGCAATGTTCGCCGCCAATGGTCTACCGGATGTCTTGAGTCAGTGACAATGGCCCGTGCTTCACAAGCACCGAATTCCAGGACTTCATGGCAGGCAATGGAATCAACCATGTCAGAACAGCACCGTTCAAGCCGGCCTCAAACGGCCAGGCGGAACGAGCAGTGCAGATAATCAAACAGGGGATGCTCAGAATCCAAGGGGGTTCCCTACAAAGCCGCTTATCACGCCTCCTGTTGGCCAATAGATCCCGACCACACTCGCTCACAGGGGTTCCACCCTCAGAACTGCTAATGAAAAGGACGCTCAAAACCAGGTTATCCCTTATACACCCTCTATGAAATAAATTGTTGAGAGCAGGCATCAGTCACAATGTGACTATCATGATAGGAATTCGAGGGCGCGATGTATTGATGTCAATGACCCTATTTTTGTCCTTAATTACACAGCAGGGCCCAAATAGCTTGCAGGCACTGTGATTGCCAAAGAGGGGAATAGGGTTTTGGTAGTTAAACTTACCAATGGACAAATTTGCCACAAACACGTGGATCAAACTAAAAGGAGGTTCAGCAACCCCATAGAAGAAGCAGAGGAAGAACACGACGTAAAGTTTACTCCACCACAGGTGACTGAACACTGGAACCAAGTGGGGGAGAGCCCAGTCACTGTGAGCAATCCGGACAGGCCTGAGGCACCGCAAACAGCAGACACTCAGGCAAGCACCCAACAACTGGAGCCCCAACTCAGGCGCTCTACAAGGGAGCGTAAACCACCAGAGAGACTTAACATGTGATCCCAATAAGATTTGGGGGTGGGGGGGGAGGTGATGTCATGTATTCAACTGTCATTGTAACCCTTGTATAAGCTGACCTCAGTTGTATACCTTGAGAACACTGACTACAGGGGGCGAACTTGTGGGAGACACTCCTAACCTGGACTTTCCGGTATAAAAGGGGAAGCTCCACCCACCGTCTGCCTCTTGAGGTCTTGGTAATAAAGGTAATTGGTCACAGAGTGATCTTTTCTCAAGTATGGGCCTCGTGTGCATTTATACTGTACAGTAAGGACATATTAGTTTCTATGAGATCCCCTCCCATTCATCTAAACTCCAGTAAATACAGGCCCAGTCGATCCAGTCTTTCCTCATATGTCAGTCCTGCCATCCCGGGAATCAGTCTGGTGAACCTTCGCTGCACTCTCTCAATAGAATGTCCTTCCTCAGATTAGGAGACCAAAACTGAACACAATATTCCAGGTGAGGCCTCACCAAGGCCCTGTACAACTGCAGCAAGATCTCCCTGCTCTCATACTCAAATCCCCTAGCTATGAAGGCCAACATACCATGTACCTTCTTCGCCGCCTGCTGAACCTGCATGCCAACTTTCAATGACTGATGTACCATGACATCCAGGTCTCGTTGCACCACCCCTTTGCCTAATCTGCCACCATTCAGATAATATTCTGCCTTCGTGTTTTTGCCCCCAAAGTGGATAACCTCACATTTATCCACATTATACTGCATCTGCCATGCATTTGCCCTCTCACCTAACCTGTCCAAGTCACCCTGCAGCCTCTTAGCATCCTCCTCACAGCTCACACCGCCACCCAGTTTAGTGTCATCTGCAAACTCAATTCCTTCATCTAAATCATTGATGTATATTGTAAATAGCTGGGGTCGCAGCACTGTGCCCTGCGGCACCCCACTAGTCACTGCCTGCCATTCGGAAAAGGACCCAGTTATCCCGACTCTCTGCTTTCTGTCTGCCAACCAGTTCTCTATCCACATCAATACATTACCCCCAATATTTTGTGCTTTAATTTTGCACACCAATCTCTTGTGTGGAACCTTGTCAAAAACCTTTTGAAAGTCCAAATACACCACATTCACTGGTTCTCCCTTGTCCATTCTACTAGTTACATCCTCAAAAAATTCCAGAAGATTTGTCAAGCGTGATTTCCCTTTCATAAATCCATGCTGACTTGGACCGATCCTGTCACTGCTTTCCAAATGCGCTGCTATTTCATCTTTAATAATTGATTCCAACATTTTCCCCACTACTGATGTCAGGCTAACCGGTCTATAATTACCCGTTTTCTCTCCCTCCCTTTTTAAAAAGTGGTGTTACATTAGCTACCCTCCAGTCCATAGGAACTGATGCAGTATTGATAGACTGTTGGAAAATGATCACTAATGCATCCACTATTTCTAGGGCCACTTCCTTAAGTACTCTGGGATGCAGACTATCAGACCCTGGGGATTTATCGGCCTTCAATCCCATCAATGTCCCTAACACAATTTCCTGCCTAATAAAGATTTCCTTCAGTTCCTCTTTCTCACTAGACCCTCGGTCCCCTAGTATTTCCGAAGGTTATTTGTGTCTTCCTTCGTGAAGACAGAACCAAAGTATTTGTTCAACTGGTCTGCCATTTCTTTGTCCCCCATTATAAATTCACCTGATTCTGACTGCAAGGGACCTAAGTTTGTCTTCACTAATCTTTTTCTCTTCACATACCTATAGAAGCTTTTGCAGTCAGTTTTTATGTTCCCAGCAAGCTTCCTCTCATCCTCTATTTCCCCCCTCCTAATTAAACCCTTTGTCCTCCTCTGCTGAATTCTAAATTTCTCTCCTGTATGCAGGAGGTGTCTCCAGCTTCAACTGCTCGAGCTCCACGTTTTGGAGCTGGAGCAGCGGGTGGAGTCAATAAGGTGCATCTGCGAGGTTGAGAACTATGTGGATAGCATGTTTCAGTAGATGGTCACCCCGCAGCTTAAAGGCGTGCAGGTAGAGGGGAAGTGGCAGACCACCAGACGTAGTAAGTTTGCTAGGCAGGTAGCGCAGGAGTCCCCCGTGAGTTCATCTCGCTTTCAAACCAATATTCACTTCTGAGTATCGGTAAGGACGATGGTGCCTCTGGGGTGTGCAGCCAGAGCCAATTCCAAGGCACCACGGATGGCTCAGCTGCACAGGGGGAGGAATGAATAACAAAAGAGCCCTAGTGATAGGAGATTCTATAGTTCGGGGAACAGACAGGCGTTTCTGCGGTCGTAGAAGTGACCACCGAATGGTTTTGTGCATCCCTGGTGCCAGGGTCAAGAATATCACCGAGCTGACACAGGGCATCCGGGGGGGGGGGGGAGGGGTAAAACAGCTAGAGGTCCATATCGGGGCCAATGCCATAGGTAAAGGTAGTAATCTCCGGGTTATGACCAGTGCCACATGTTAATGAGTATAAGAATAGAAGGATAGAGAGGATGAACACGTGGCTGGAAAGTTGGGTAGGAGGGAGGGCTTTAAATTCTTGAGGTATTGGGGCCACTTCTGGGGGAGATGGGACCTGTACAAATGAGACGGGTTGCACCTTAACAGCGCCGGGACCAATATCCTCGCATGGAGTTTTGCTACTGCTGTTGGGGAGAGTTTAAACTAGCTTGGCGGGGGATGGGAATCTGACAACAAATTCAAAAGGGAAGGAAGTAAAGCTGAAATTGGATAGCAAGAATCTAGAAAGCGAATCTGTAAGACAGAGGAAACAGGGTTTAGTATGTAGTAAGCAAGGAGGTCTTCCTGTGCTAAATGGTATATACTTTAATGCAAGGAGTATAGCGAATAAGGCGGATGAGCTAAGAGCACAGATAGACACTGGAGAGTATGACATTATCGCTATTACAGAAACATGGCTGAAAAGGGGCAGGTTTGGCAGATCAATATTCCTGGCTACAGGATTTTTAGACAAGATAGAGAGGGGGGTAAGAAGGGGGGGAGGGGGTTTGCGGTATTGATTAAATAAATTATTACAGTGGTGAGGAGGGATGATATGTTACAGAGATCATCAAATAAGGCCATTTGGATCGAATTGAAATATCAAAAAGGGGTGATCACACTGTTGATGGTGTATTATAGACCCCCAAACAGTGGGAGGGAGCCAAGGAGCAAATATTTAGGCAAATTGCTGTGAAGTCCAAAAACAATAGGGTAGTGGTTGTAGGGGATTTTAACTATCCAAATATTGATTGTAACAAATTTAGTGTGAAGGGTATAGAAGGTGCGAAATTCTTGAAATGCAATCAAGAGAACATTTTTAGTCAGTATGTAGCAAGCCCAACACGAGAAGGGGCGGTCTTGGACTTAGTTTTGGAGAATGAAGCTGGGCAGGTTGAAGAGGTATTAGTGGGAGAGCACTTGGGTGCCAGTGACCATAATTCAATTAGTTTCAAGTTGGTTATGGATAAGGACAAGAATAGGCCTGGAATAAAAGTTCCAAATTGGGGAAAAGCTAATTTTGCTAAGTTAAGGAGTGATTTGGCCATGTGGACTGGAAACAGCTACTTGTGGTAAATCAGTGTCGGAACAGTGGGAGGCATTTGAGGAGGAGATCCGGAAGGCTCAGGCCAAACATGTGCCCTTAAAGAAAAAGGCTGGGAAAAATAATTCTAGAGCCCCTTGGATGTTTAGGGACTTACAAGGGAGGATTAAGAAAAAAAGGGACGCTTATATCATAATGGCTAAATACTATAGAATCTTTAGAGCAATATAGAAAGTTAAGAGGCAAAATTAAAAAGGATATTAGGAATGCTGAGAGAGAGCATGAGAAATTCTTGGCCAGTAAAATTAAGGAAAACCCTAAGATGTTCTTTAAATATATTAAGAGTAAGAGGGTAACTAAAGAACGGGTAGGGCCTATTAGAGACCATGAGGGTAATCTGTGTGTGGAAGCAGATGATGTTGGGAGGGTTCTTAACGAATACTTTGCATCTGTTTTCACAAAGGAAAGGGGCAATGCAGATGCTGCTATCAAGGAGGAGTGTGATATTCTGGATGAAATAAATAGTGAGAGGGGAAGTATTAAGGGGTTTAGCAGCTTTGAACGTAGATAAGTCCCCAGGCCCGGATGAAATGCATCCCAGGCTGTTAAGCAAAGTAAAAGAGGAAATAGCAGAGGCCTTGACCATCATTTTCCAGTCCTCTTTGGATCTGGGCATGGTGCCGGAAGATTGGAGGACTGCTAATGTAGTACCCTTGTTTAAGAAAGGCGAAAGGGATAGACCGAGTAACTACAGGCCTGTCAGCCTAACCTCAGTGGTGGGAAAATTATTGGAAAAAATCCTGAAAGACAGGAAAAATCTGCATTTGGAAAGACAATGATTAATTAGAGACAGTCAGCACAGATTTGTTAAGGGAAGATCGTGTCTGACTAACCTGATTGAATTTTTTGAGGAGGTGACCAAGAGGGTGAATGAGGGTAGTGCATACGATATAGTGTATATGTGGACTTTTGCAAAGCTTTTGATAAGGTCCCACATGGTAGGCTGGTCATGAAGGTTAAAGCCCATGGGATACAGGGCAAGGTGTCAAGTTGGATCCAAAATTAGCTTGGAGGTAGAAAGCAAAGGGTAATGATTGATGGATGTTTTTGCGACTGGAAGGATGTTTCCAGTGGGGTTCCGCAGGGCTCAGTACCGGGATCCTTGCTTTTTGTGGTATATATCAATGATTTAGATTTGAATATAGGGAGTATGATTAAGAAGTTTGCAGACGACACTAAAATTGGCTGTGTAGTTGATAATGAAGAGGAAAGTCATGGGCTGCAGGAGGATATCAATCTACTGGTCAGGTGGGCAGAGCAGTGGCAAATGGAATTTAATTCAGAGAAGTGTGAGGTAATGCACTTTGGGAGGGCTAATAAGGAAAGGGTATACACATTAAGCGGTAGGCCACTTAATAGTGTAGATGAACAAAGGGACCTTGGAGTGCTTGTCCACAGATCCCTGAAAGTAGCAGGCCAGGTGGATAAGGTGGTTAAGAAGGCATATGGAATGCTTGCCTTTATTGGCCAAGGCATAGAATATAAGAGCAGGGAGGTTATGCTTAAACTGTATAATACTTTGGTTAGGCCACAGCTGGAGTACAGTGTGCAGTTCTGGTCACCGTATTATAGGAAGGACGTGATTGCACTAGAGAGGGTGCAGGGGAGATTTACTAGAGTTTCTGCATCTCTTCCAGGCAGTGAGTTCCAGATCCTCACAACCCTCTGCGTAAAGAAGCCCCCCCCCCCCCCAAAATCCCCTCTAAACCTTCCAACAACCACCTTAAAACTATGCTCCCTTGTAATAGACCCCTCCACCAATGGAAATAGATCGTTACTATCCACTATGTCCAGGTCCCTGGAATGGAGAATCTTAGTTGTGAGGACAGATTGGATAGAAAATAGGTGCAGGAGTAGGCCATTCGGCCCTTCGAGCCTGCACCGCCATTCAATAAGATCATGGCTGATCATTCCCTCAGTATAGGCTGGGTTTGTTCTCATTGGAACAGAGGAGGTTGAGAGGAGATCTCATTGAGGTGTACAAAATATTGAGGGGCCTGGACATAGTGGATAGTAAGGGTCTATTTCCATTGGTAGAGGGGTCTATTACGAGGAAGCATAGTTTTAAGGTGGTTGGTGGAAGGTTTAGAGGGGATTTGAGGAAGGGGGGGGGCTTCTTTACGCAGAGGATTGTGGGGATCTGGAACTCACTGACTGGAAGAGTGGTGGATGCAGAAACCCTCACCACTTTTAAGATATGGTTGGATAGGCACTTAAAGTGCAGTAACCTGCAGGGTTACGGACCTCGAGCTAGTCATTGGGATTAGACTGGATGACCTTTGTTGGACGGAGCAGATATAATGGTAAGTACTGCAGGGAATAGAATATGGCCTGGGTGATCTCCTGGACTAGTTTCGATTGCCTGGATAGGTCGGAGAGGAATTTTCCCAGGTTTTTTCTCCCTAAATTGGCCTGGGTTTTTATCTGCTTTTTGCCTCTCCCAGGAGATCACATGGCTCCGGTTGGGGTGGAGTGTAGAATGTTTTAGTATAAGGGGTGTCGCAGTTGTGGTGAGGTGGATTGGTTGGGCTGGGTGGTCTTTGCCTTTCCGTCATTGTTCATAGGTATATAATTAACCTTTAGGGCTGCCTACCAAGGGCCGTGTGGCTCTTTGTCGGCCGGCGCGGACATGATGGGCTGGAATGGCCTCCTTCTGTGCTGTTAATTTATGTTTCTATGTCAAATCAATGATTTCTAATGATTGCATCTGTGAAGGCTGCAACAACACACCCAGATGCAAGAAGTTGCTATCCGTTTTACACAGTAATGACAGCCAACAGTTTTGCTGCCATTACAACTGCAAATTCAGGACCTGTAGGCACAGGGTTCTTTCCTGAACTGCCTGAGAACCCTAGCCATATTTCAATACCAGTTGCAATCTATACTTAGTGTGCAATCTCAATAAATATTATCAAAATAGTATGTCAGGGGAAATCCAGAACATGTCTGGCTGTCGAAACACTTATTTTATTACTTAATTGAAGTTTAAGATTTCAATTAAGTTCCGAGAACAAGTTATTGCTGGGTTATTGGATACTTTACAGCACCATTCTATAATAGTCTAAGTGGTTGTGGTGTTAATTCAGCTTACTCGATATCGCCATTGATGGTTATGGAATGGAGCTATGATAATTGGCTGTTCAACCTTTTCAGTAAGGGTCTATGTTGAATCATTGCAAAAATCTCATCAAATTATTGTGTGGCGTATGTAATGGCCTAAGTAACTAATGCCGTAATTTCCTGGAGTTTTTTGCATCATCATAATGATGCATGGTGTAAATTCAGGTGCATTTAGCTTATACAGTGGAATGGAGGACGTTCTTGTGGTAATTAAGCAGAGAAATCTACTGCCCGGCTGACTAATGCTACCTTCAGTCACAAAGATCTAACAAGTTTAGATTTTGATTTTAATAGTCCCATTGTGATCCATTCCATTATTGGTCATAATATTTTCGAAGTGATTATCTGCACGAACATTTTTGTGTAGTTCTGTGCATGCACTCGGACGGATCCACCCCTTTTTGCGCATGCGCACTCGTTGCTTTCTGCGCAAATGCGCTGGCACCGAGGTCCAGCTGCCCATGCACAGTACGTCACAGTGTAGTGCAGGCCCACACTTTGTTCAGCTCCATGGCTCAAAGCCATGGAGAAGCTTGAATCAAAATGGGAGAGAGATGGGGGAAAG